>NW_015548335.1:793345-794370 GCF_001515605.1 Sinocyclocheilus anshuiensis
CACATATATATATATATATATATATATATATATATATATATATATATAAACATGATATAAAACAATTTTGATGATGCATTTTCAACTAAAATCTAAAAATATATATATACAGAAAGCAGGTTGACAGTTACCATTGATTATGCTGAAGTAAAACTGAACATTTTCACCTTATGCTATATCAAATGCATAAAGAGAAATTCAATAAAAATTACTTCTTAAAATCTATGCGTGAACCTTGTGATGGACTGACCATCCATGCGGGGAGTTTCCCCACCTGTGGCTCAAGACTCTGGGTAAAGCCCCATGCAGCTCCTCACGACCCTAATAAGGACAAAGAGGATTTGAAACACAGAAAAACTCATCTGTTAGTGTTGGGTAAATATCTATATTAGCAGCACAAATTGGCATCAGCTATTTCATGTCATTTATACACAAAAGAGACCGAAACAGAAACTCTTTAGTGTATGTTGAAAAGAGACACACTCCACTGCAAAGCACAGATTGTTGTTGTTTTAATCAGACACTTTCACATATCTGGAATACAGTGGCTTTAGTAAACAGTAACAACAAAAACTTCTAGTCGTTTTAGAAGTTGTAGTGTTATGAACAATGTGAGCAACAGCTTGCAATGAAACTCAGGCTAGAGCTTAAGATGCTGGAATGTTACGTGGTTCAGATCAGGATCACGGACAGATATTCAGACTGTGAGCTGTGCCGCCTCTTTCACTAAGGACTTCAGGGCACCGATGTCCCCCAGCAGTGAAGATATGCCCATGCAGTACCACTGCTCACCACTGCCGGCAGTAGAAGCACTGAAGGACTGCAGCTCCACACCTGCAGCTGCCAAAACCCCTGACAAAGACAGGAAAGCATCAATAAACTAAGCTTTTTCTGAGCCCTATTTTCTCACACAGACTTTAAAGAGTCATTCGTCACCCTCATGCCATTCCAAACCCATATGTGACCCTAGACCACAAAACCAGTCATAAGGGTCAATTTTTTGAAATTGAGATTTATACATCATC
>NW_015548335.1:794380-794541 GCF_001515605.1 Sinocyclocheilus anshuiensis
GAACATATCCTCATGGAACATGATCTTTATTTAATATCCTAATGATTTTTGGCATAAAAGAAAAATCGATAATGTTGAACCATGCAATGTATTTTTGGCTTTTGCTACAAATATACCTGTGCTACTTATGACTGGTTTTGTGCTCCAGGGTCACATATGTC
>NW_015548335.1:794552-797374 GCF_001515605.1 Sinocyclocheilus anshuiensis
AAAGCTTATAACTTAAAAAAAAAAAAAAAAAAACATGACACTTAAATTAAATAATTTTATATATATACTGATTTATTCATTATGTGTAATCATGTGTAATATTGTAATATCATGGGTTATATTTTTTTTTTAAATTATGAGCTCTAAAAGATTTTCAGAATTTTTACAACTCTTTTGCTTTAGACCATTTACAAATGTTAAATCATAAAATAAAATGTTAAGGTTACCACTGTATCTTTCTGAAAAAAAAAAATGCAGTGATTAATATAGTTTATAGTTATTTTCAAATATTCAATGTACTGTCATTAGAAAAGAACTTAATTATAGTTTATTTAATTCTAACAAATAAGTTCTTATTAAAAACTAACCAAAATTAAAAATAATTATATATATCGGTATCGGCCAAAATGAGTTGAAAATTATCGGTATATCGGATATCGGCAAAAATCCAATATCGTGCATCCCTAAATGCTTCTGCCATATATTCTACTTTGAAATGTGAGTTCCATGCCGAATGTCTGTTTTTGTTTTGGTCTGCGTGATTCTGCAAACTGCCAAATTAGCCAACAGACTTTCGACACCCCGGGTTGCCAGTTGGTGGAAAACCCAGCGTATTGCCATGGAAGCCAGGAAACAAACTGGGTCAGAGATCGCAGATCCTACCCGACCTAAAAAGCCTCAGCATCCATCTAAACAGCTCTATGACCAGAGGAATTGAAATGCAAATAAAACAATTTATCAACTTGCGCTTGTTCTTGCTCGTGTCACCAATCTGGCAACACACATGAGCATAGAGTCTGAAGAAGAGGGGGCGGGAGAAACAACTCTCCAATATTTTGAATATAGACTGCAATACCCATTTCAGCCACTAGCTGTCAATATTACATACCGCACCTATAAAATGATATTCAAAATCCAACAGCTCTCAAGCTATACACCGTTTGGTTTGACCACTTGATGAATTTTAATAGTTTTAGCATGAAATATAGGCCATAGTCGGCAGCTGTAAAGGAAATGGATGAGCTCTCTCACTGGCAGGACTCAAGGCCCTTGAGTCTCACCCACCTCTTGTAAAAACTGCTGAGATGGCAGAAGTGTGCGAGTGTGTTTGGGCCAATTTAAAGAAATTTAAAGAAGCTTCACACTGCTTTATCCCATATAATGAAAGCATATAGTGACCAAGGGGCAATGACATACATGGCTTCAGATGACATGCGATATGTTATGCAAGTATATACAGTGGGTACGGAAAGTATTCAGACCCCCTTCAATTTTTCACTCTTTTTTAAGGGGGTCTGAATACTTTCCGTACCCACTGTATGTATAAACTACTTGTATAGTATAGATATTCTTATTTGTGCAGAATGTGAATCAGCCTTTACCGGTTACGGAGAGGAGGAGCTCAGTGAAGTTGGCGGCTTTGAAGAACAGCAGGTGTCCAGTGAGAGGAACAGGCTGTCGAAACACACTTCCATTCAGCTCCAGCAGCACAGGAATCCCGGCCTGCACCGAGCCAACAGCCTTATAGCTCCTGCTGTTCACAGAGACCTCCAGCACACACGCCTCACACTCATTGTCTTTATGATCCGTCTGCACCTGGAGGTTTGTGGCATAGGGACAGATTAGAGCAATGCTGGGAAAATACACCAACTAGATGGCGCTTGTACTTTAACTTAAACTTATGTTAAGTATGAAAAAAAAAGTATGAAACTCTGGTTTTGTAAAGTAGTCTTACTGTAATTCCTGTCTCTGCAGCTAGAGGCAGTGCATTCACCAAGTTAGGGCCTTTCTGAGGACCTTCAGTGAGCAAACCAACTACAGCTGCTGAGCTTAAAAACCCAGTGGACTTCTTCAAGGACTCTCCTGAACAGCAAAAATAAATAAATACATATTTTTTCATTTTATATTTACATTATATATTACAATGTTATAAAACAGTAACATTTGGGATGTTAAAAAGTCAAAAGTTTGGGATCAGTAAGACTTGTAATGGTTTTTTAAAGAAGTCTCTTCGGTTCATCAAGGCTGCATTTATTTGATCAATACAGAAAAAAAACAGTAATCTTGCAAAATGTTATTAGAATATAAAATAATGGTTTCTATTTTAATATACTTTAAAATATAATTTATTTCTGTGATGCAAAGCTGAATTTCCATCAGCCATTACTCCAGTATAAAGTGTCACATGATCCTTAAGAAATCATTCTAATATGCTGATTTATTATTAGAATTATCAATGTTGGCAACAGTTGTGCTGCCAAATATTTTTTTGGAAACTAACTTTTTTTAGGATTCTTTGATGGATAAAAGGTTAAAAAGAACAGCATTTAATCAAAATATAAATCTTTTCTAACAATATAAATCTTTGCTATCACTTCTTAACAATTGAACACATCCTTGCTGAATAAAAGTTTTAATTTCTTTCAAAAAAAAGAAAGAATAAAAATGTACTGACCACAAACAAACGGTAGTGTATATTGTTAGAAAAGATTTCTATTTTAAATAAATGCTCTTCTGTTTAACGTGTTATTCATCAAAGAATCCTGAAAAAAGTATCACAGTTTCCAAAAAAATATTAAGCAGCACAACAGTTTCCAGCACTGATAATAAATCAGCATATTAGAATGATTTCTGAAGGATCATGTGACACTGAAGACTGGAGTAATGCTGCTGAAAATTCAGCTTTGCATCACAGGAATAAATTATATTTTAAATGTATATTAAAATAGAAAAACATTATTTTACTTCATAATAATATTTCACAATATTACATTTTCTTCCTGTATTTTTGATCAAATAAATGCAGCCTTGATGAGCATAAG
>NW_015548335.1:797384-812325 GCF_001515605.1 Sinocyclocheilus anshuiensis
GTCATATGGCAGTTCAAATCACAATATATACCAAATAATTGCAGTATAATTTTTGGTGTGCAGCCCTATACATAAAGATTTTAAAATGAAAATAATCTTATCTTGCATGCCACAATGACCATTAACTGACATCAGAGAACCATAAACATGAAAATGCATCGTTCAATCATTAAAAATATTAATTTAAATTCTCAGCTAAGTAAATATTTTACATCTAAGGGGTTCTGCTGACAAAAATGTTGAGAACCCCTGGACTATATTATTGTTCACCCAAAAATACAAATTCTGTTATCATTTAATTTTAATTATGTTCTTGATTTCATCAAAAAGTTCTAAAACTTAATGTGGATTAACAGTATAATTCTCAGAAGCGTAGAACTATTTCCTGATTTATCTCAACTGCTCTGTGTACCCATAAATACACATGAACTAGACAAAATGACTAGCAACATGGGCACTATCTTCTCTAATACATTAGAAGCTGTTGCCCCCATCAAATTGAAAAAGGTTAAAGAAAAACGCACTGCGCCATGGTACAACAGTAATACCCATTCTCTCAAGAAAAAAAATTCAGTCTTGAGCGCAAATGGAGAAACATTAACTTGGAAGTTTTTAGAATTGTGTGGAAAAACAGTATGTCCAGCTATAGAGACAGGCTCTAAAAGCTGCCAGGGCCGAGCATATCCACAAACTCATAGAAAATAACCAAAACAATCCAAGGTTTTTATTTAGCACAGTGGCTAGATTAACAAATAACCAGACGCCACCCGATCTAAATATTCCCTCACAGTTTAATAGTAATGACTTTATGAATTTCTTCACTGATAAAATAGATAACATCAGAAATACAATAACAAACGTAGATTCTACAGCGTATAATACTTCAGCTTCATTCATCGCACCAAAAGATAAACTGCAGTGCTTTACAACTATAGGACAGGAAGAGATATATGTATATGTATATATATATCTTGCCACAAGACAGCATCACTGTAATGATCAAATGTAATGCCATTTGACCAGAACAGGGTTTTAAATTTATGAAAAGCTAATAATTAATTAAATTGAATGTAAATGTATAAAGACATGGGGCTGCTCAATTAATTGAAATAAAAGAATTTAGAATTTATAAACATACTTACAGATATATATATATATATATATATATATATATATATACTGTATATATATACTGTTCAGTCTTGAGCGCAAATGGAGAAACATTAACTTGGAAGTTTTTAGAATTGTGTGGAAAAACAGTATGTCCAGCTAATTTGTATCGTGAAAAGCGCTATACAAATAAACTTGAACTGAATTTAATTGAACTTACAATCCAATAAAATATGTTTGATAGACAACAGGCTCTGATATGTACATATGGGAGGGTTTCCTCCTGAGTAAGTCTTGTGTATCCTGCCCTGCATCATGTGGAAATGACTTGTCCCAGCAGTAAAAGAAAATGTACATACTGTCCTAACAACAGGATTGATTTCTTGTCATATTTTTTAAGAACTCATTCAGTTAGTGCGTGAATGACAACAATTTTGACAGCATATTTGGGTGAATTATTCCACCTACCAAGTGATGTGACATGGACCTGACTGAAGGGTTCTTTAGAAGCGGTGCAGGCCTTCAACACTCTGCCCATGGACTCTCCCAGCAGGATCCACTGATGAGAGTCAGGAGAGAAAGAACTGACCAACACCTGAGCATTCACCTGAGGATGGAAAAAAAGACTTAAATTTGTGATCTTTCCTTCCGTACTGTGACATACATCCGAGTGAAACCGATTATTGAAAAAGAAAAGAATGCATTAAACAATTCAATCCAAGTAAAAATTACAGTTGTAGGCGATTTGTGTTGTTTTTTTTTTAGTTAAAGTTTCAGTTAATATACTTTCTCCTGCCCCAATTTAAGAGTTTATGTAATCATTTTACACCATATCAGCATCAGAGGCTATATTCATGGAAAACTCAAAAATAATAAGATTTAAAATAGTCTTAATACTTCAATAAATTGTATACAATAAATTTAACAATATTATTTTTACAAAAAAAAATAAAAATAAAACAAATCTTTCAAATTGATATTTGATTTAAATATACATATTTTCCCGAAATCAACTTGAAAAAAATGTTCATTAAAGTACGTTCTGAGTAAAAATATTTCCTAGTTTAATAGAGCTGTTCACTGGTAACAAGTGTTTTGTCTTTTAAAGGTAGGAGTTTTAAAAAATTGGATGCTTTTTTTTTTTTTTTTTGGAGCTGTGATGTGCTGACATTTTTCTTGACATACACACATAGCTTTTATTTTGAAATTTCCTGATGTTTCCAGGGTTTCTTTTTCTCTGACTGTGGAAACCTGTTTCTGTCATTTTCTTTGGGATTTTACAAAAGCAGTTTTGGATGAATATCTTCAATCACTTCAAGAATCTTTGATGTTTGTCCTAAAAAAAAAGTGCATTATTTACAGCTACTTCTGTATTTGATAATTGTTCATAATTGTTCAGATTAAACTTTCTTTTTTTTTCCATTTAAGTACTTGGCATATATAAATAATTCGCTATGATTAAAAAATATGTCCTCATAATTATACAAAATGTCCCTGAAAAACTTGCAGGGGAAAATAACACCCTTTCATAAAAAGTCATTTGTGTCACTGTAAAACTAAGCGTGACTCACGGCTCCCACTAACGCTTTGCCCGTGGCCATGTCCACAATCTGCAGGGCGATCTCCTTCCCACAGCGAGCCTGTGCTTCTTTAGTGCTGGCTCCCAGATGAGGACAGCTGATCACATTGGGGTGGTTCACCAGTGCCCTGTTCTTTGGAGGCTCCTGAACTCACCCAAAAAAATACTTTTCATATGACTTTGAAGATATGACTTTATCATTAGTAATATTTTAAATATGTCTACATGCAATGCCATTTATCAGTGGCAAAAAGCTAAAACCGTTCTCAGTCTAAGTGATCGACAAACTCTGACCTCCACAAACACATCCAGCCCTGCTCCTCCACACTGTCCTGACTCCAGAGCCCGGAGGAGAGCGGCTTCATCGATGATGCCGCCGCGGGCACAGTTCACCACCTTCACGCCCTTCTTACACTTAGCAAATGAAGTGTCATTAAGGAGACCTGTGTAACACATCACCAAAAGTCTGATTTTACACTAGGGCAATTCAAGCAAAATTAATTAAATTAGAACTGCAATGTAGTCTAATAGTGCAATTATTAAGCTGCATAATAATAATAATAATAATAATAATAATACATTCATTCATTTTATTATTATTAAAATAAATTATTATTAATATTATTATATATTAAAAATATTATATCATTTTATATTCTGTTATAAGATTAACAACATTGTTAATTAAAATTAAATAAACTGAAAACTATTTAATTTCAGCCAGTTGTCAAGGCAACATTTCTTATTTTCATTTAGTTTAACTTGATTTACTAAAATGACAAACTGAAGAAAAAAAAAAAACTATGGACATGTTTTTTAAAAAACAAAAGCTAACAAAATATGACCATAACTTTACCTAAAATTAAAATGGAAATTAAAAATATAAAAATAATTAGTTTCGAACCAGTTTTATAAATTAGTAGATATTTTTAAATTACACATTTGTATAATAAAAAGAAGAGTTGTAGTTAATAGTCTCTCAACCCTCTACATTACGAGTAAATCACTCGCATATGCGACTAAATCTTCACTCTGGACGACTAAATGGTGTCTAATATTAGCCAATGGCTAATAAATTCTCAGATTTTACTCGCCAATGTGTGAGTTGGAGGCTAAGTATAAGTTTAGCACAGATATATTTTCACTCGCCGAACACTCTAACATTTCTGAAAACTCCTGCCGGGGTGAAGATTTTCAAAAACTCTGGTTGCAGTGTTATCGTGTAGACAGCGAAACCGGAGTTTTTGGCTTGTGACGTCGGAGCCTGTGCTACTGGAGACTTTTTCAAGCTTCTGATTGGCCAACATGGCTTTACGGTTGAGAAAATATCGCCACCTGTTGGTTTGGCATGCTCTTGACAGTGCTTCATAGCATGCGTTTGCGTTTTCATGTGGACGGAGATTTTTTTTAAAACGGAAGAAGGAACAACTCTGTTTATAGAAATACCCGTGTACGTGTGGACATGGCCTGAGCGCTTCAGAGTTTCACTCTCCGTCAACCGAACGGTGATATTTTTCAGTTCATCTGAATGGATGTGCAGCACACCTGGATTTGACGTACCGTAAACTCTAGTGTGAAGCACACGACTCGCCATTGCTTCGTCTCACACACATGCAGCGAGAGAGAGAGAGAGAGAGAATTGACGCGCTACATGTAAACGATAGAATTCGTATCATTATTATCATATTAGTATTTTTGTTAGTTTTTTCCCAATTTATTTTTACAGAAACACCGAATGACCAAAAAAGCACCACCACCAGTCCGAAGTTCAGATAAAATGACTAATATGCTTTCATACATGGTTATCAAGTTTTAATCCTAATTACTAAAGTTCTATCATTAAATAATACTGATTATCATATTATATCATATTATATTATTATATTATAATGCTTCAGTGACTGATGTTAAGAGTGTACTTTCAGATATTTAAAAAACTGTGCCATTTTACAAACATATATATTTAAATATATAATCAGTCTGGCGAAACAAAAAAAAAAAATGTACTAGCCAATCGCGATTCAATTGCCAAGGTGTCCGTAGAGGGTTGTCTCTTATTGGCTGGATTATCAAAGTTCTCCATAAAACAAACAAAACAATGCCTACAATTTAATAAAATAACATATTGCACAGACATTTTATATTTAATGGTATTAGATGATTTGTTAATTGCATTAATAAATTACACTTTAAATAGAATGTGCAATTTGTTCCTAAAAGGTGTTTTCATGCTTGTTTGACCAGCATGTGGAGTTCAGAACAGTGAATCATTTTGCAAAGTAATTGGTTTAATTGATTCAAAGTTTTGAAAAGCTTTGTTTCTCCTGTCACTAAGTATCCCAATGATACAAAAAAAAAAAAAAAATCACTTAGGATTTTAGTCTTTAGTCTTGGCATGTAAGCAGCAGCAATATGAGGCAAAATAATCACTTTTTTTTTTTTTACTGAATTGTGCAGCAAGCTGTCAAAATGTTTTGTTTGTGTGAACCTGTGGTGGAGGGCATGAGTGGAGTGTGGACTGTGATATAATCACACTGTGGCCACAGCTCCTCCAGAGACATCTGCTCCACACCCCAGCTCGCAGAAACCTCTGGAGGGGTGATGGGGTCGTAACCAATGGTCTATCAGGGATGCAATAAAAAAATAAAAAAATAAATTTAAATTGCATTTGCATTTCAAGTCAGGACAGTTTTTAGGACACAATGATCTTACCTTCATACCGAAGGACTGCATTCGTGTCGCCACCTCTTTGCCGATTCTTCCAAGCCCTACAATCCCAAGAACTTTTCCATACAGCTCTGCGCCCATGAACTGCAAAATCATTAGCAAAGCACTCAGCCATCTACCATAACAATGCGGAGCAACACATTCAGTGATCACAATCGATTAGTGATGACTGGCTTAACACAGACGGGAAAGTATGGCTATGGAATCACAACTCTGATGGTTTCTGAACTACTGTATGTATACTATGCACAAACTTTCAGTACGTGTAGAATACCTGGATGATTTGTCAAAATGTGCAATATACAACATGGTGCATGCAATACTCTATCCCATAATGCAGTGCCCTTAACATACTGCCAACAGCCACACAGAGGACAAAATGTGCACATACCTTTTTCCGATCCCATTTTCCATCCTTCATTGATATGACAGCTTGTGGAATACGTCTAGGAAATACAGAAAACCTTGATAAATATTTGCAATATTTAATTGGGTATGTAACAGGAATAACAATAGGAATATAACAATAAATCAAACTTAGAGGGGTTATAGCAGGTCTTTTTTAATCTTTTTTTTCCCCTCTGAGGTCCACATATACGTCTAGAGTCCAAAACAGCCAAAATTGAGTTGTTTTTTTAATACACAACTTTTATTTTATTTTTTATTTTTTTTGAAAATCATCTTCTACCCTATTTTAGGCCCAGAGACATCACAGTTCTGAAAATTAAAACATATTTTATAATACAATTAATCAGTTATCTCAAAACCCCAAAAAAAAAAAAACAATGAACAGAAGTACTTTATTAAATTTGCCAGTTTACCTAGATAAGCTCATCAAAAGAGCACAGGTGAGCTCAGCAGCACTGATTGTGTTTCCACTCGGAGTGCTAAAATACAAAAAGACAGAAATACGAATAAACAAACATTTAGGAACGGAATTCCTGGCCATTCTACTTAAAGGAATAGTTCATGAAAATGATGAAAACGTCCTCACTCTCAGGCCATCCCAGATGTAGATGAGTTTGTTTCTTCAACAAAACCGATTTGGAGAAATTTGGCATTACCTCACTTGTTCACCAATGGTTCTTCTGCAGTGAATGGGTGCCGTCAGAATAAGAGTTCAAACAGCTGATAAAAACAATACACAATAATCCACAAGTGATCCACACCCCTCCAGTCCATCAATTAACATCTTGGGAAGTGAAAAGCTGTTTGTTTGACCAGCTTCTGGTCCCCATTGACTTCCATAGTACTTTTTTCCATATTATGGAACTCAATGGGGACCAGCAACTATTTGGTTACAGGTTTGGAATAACTTGAGGGGGGAGTAAATGATGACAGACTATTCATGAACTATTCCTTTATTTTTATTTGTTTCTTACAAACACACAGCTTATTGCTTTTCAATGTTAACGGATGGACTGGAGTGGTGTGGATTATTGTGATGTTTTTATCAGTTGTTTGGACTCTCATTCTGACGGCACCCATTCACTGCAGAGGATCCACTGGTGAACAAGTGATGTAATACTAAATTTCCCCAAATCTGCTCCCATGAAGAAATAAACTCATCTACATCTTGGATGGCCTGAGGGTAAGTTCCTTTCCAGCAAATACAAATTTTTGAGTGAACTATTCTTTTAACATCTCCTTAGATGTTAGCATGAGAGGCAATACATGTTGACAACTTCATTTCGGTGTGAACGATTACATTAAGAAAAGAAGTACGAAGAGTGCACAACTAGAGCAACCTGCTTTAGCGTTGAAAACAAACAGAATTGCGGTCAGAGCAAGACTCAACATCAAGGCTCGAAATTGCGACCATTTTGGTCGCATATGCTCCCGAAATTTAATCTGTGCGACCTCAAAATATATTTGGGAGCATTTGTGCGAGTGCATATAATTGTTGTCGTGCGACCTGTTTTAATTTCTCTAAAAACGTTCAGAGTATGTGCCTTCTAAGTGCTGATACGGTCACCTGTCTGCCGTTCTATGAAACGTTAGGCTACATAACCAATTAAACTTCATCTTTACATTCTTAACTTTAATGCAGATTTTAGATTGGTTAATATTAGCTGTCAATCACCCAGTCACTGCTTTCCGCTGTCAGGTGACAGGGAGCTAACTACCGCGGGGAATGTAAAAGGCTGAAGAAGAGAGAAAATTAAAAAAAGAAACACGGAAAGATTTATTTTGTGAACCACCTAAAGTTACAAATAATGGTGCTGGTGATAGCGATCATGTGGTGAATGTTGATCCACCAGCCGAATAGAAGGCGACCAGTGCTACCAAGTAAAAAAGTTAATTTCGAGCCCTGAACATGCTTCATTACTTCATGACAATAATGCCTCTCTTAGTCGCTGCATCCACATCCACGTTGTCAACTCCGGTTCCGGCCCGTCCAATGATCTTCAAGTTACTGCCAGCACTGATGACCTCAGCAGTAATTTTGGTTGCTGATCGGACGACTAAACCATCATAATTCTTGGGAGAAAAAAAAAAAAAGGTAATATTTGAGACATGTGAACAAAATTAGCATGTTATTTCCTAAGCAGCACAACATGTGACATGACAACAGTGACAATAAATTACAAGTCAACATGCATTCAGCTTTTTACTTAATGCACATGCCTTCCTGATAAAGAACAATTATATGCATTTTATTTACATCCTATCCAAGCAAATACCTAATAAATAAAAACACAACAAAAATGTACAAACTAAAAACACATGCACAGAGCAAAACACATGTGCATTATGCACTGGAAAAACATACTTCGAATACATAAATTGCTGGTTTACTTGGTGTCTAATAAAATCATTAGTTAGGAAACGATTCATATGGTGCAGATACATGCTGCTGTTGCATCAGACTAGTGAAGAGGAGGAGGAGGAGGGGTGACAGTCACACACACAAACTTCAGCACATCTTCAATGCCGTTCTCCTGCAGAATCGTTTTGCAGCATGGATCGACGCTTTCACTGATTAAAACGCGTTTGACTGTTACCGGAGCCATTCCTGCTGATTCAGTGACTCGACTCTCCTCAGATGACTGACTGACTGATGTTCCGTGGCGCTTTTTCAATAGAGACCTCCTCGCATAAACTCCGCCCTTCACGCGCCTCCCTAAAAGTTCCTCTTGCCACTGAGCGACAGAAGTACCTCCCACAGTACCATAGTAATCACCAGTGTTGGGGAAAGTTACTTTTAAAAGTAATGCATTACAATATTGCGTTACTCCACAAAACGTAACTCTTGTAAATTAAAAAGTAATGCGTTACTTTACTAGTTACTTGAAAAAAGTTATCTGATTACGTAACTCACGTTACTTGTAATGCGTTACCCCCAACAATGGTAATCACCGCCACTTGTGAAATTAAAAATAACTAAATAATCAATAGAGGAATAAATAAAGCACTAACAATTAAATATAATGTAAGTAAATGTAATGTAATAAAAGTATTTTTTTAATTAAATTTAGTCCTAAATTAATTTTTGTATTACTTTTTTTCATTTATTATTTTCTGTATTTAACTTTTTTATTCTTGCGTGTATGTATGAATGTATGTAGGCTATGTATGCATGTATTTATTTGTTCAGTTATTTGTATATTTATTCCCACATTTATTTATACGGTTATTTGTTTTAACATTCTTTTTATTGATTTATTTATTGATTGATTTATATGTATTTACTTAATTTCTGCAGGTTTGAGTCTCTATACTATGATATGTTTATTATATAAATAATCTATTTATTTGAGATTAAAGTGAATAGAGGATGAAAAGAAGGTTATAACAGGTCTGTTGGACTAATTCTTCACACAAGCTTCATGCATCTGACCAATTACATGAGCACATGACAGAGGTTTAAATAATTAAAAACGTTAAAAATAAACCTATCCTTATATTTACTGGAATAAAACGTGTGACAACTAGTCATGCAACAACTAGGCAAGACATAAAAGCATGTATATTTTTAACTTTAAATGTAATTAAAGTTATGTAATGGATAACTTCGATATTTTATTATTTAACTCCAAATATGTTGTTTAAGTCTGATTAAGTATGGCTTTGTTTAAGGTATTTTTCACTGTATCTGGTGCATGTTCAGGTGGGTGTTTTTTTTTTGTTGTATTTTCTTTTGTTTGGTTAGTTCATATACTTTTGTATACAGTTTGTGGGATTTTGTTTTGTTTTGTGTTTTCAGAAAAACTGTTATAAAAAAAAAAATAAAAAAAAATGAATTAAAGTTACAATTTTCAGAATCAACTGCTAAATCAGCTCAGGCTATTTTCTAGATTTTTTTTATATTAAACATTATTAAGGTTTAATCATATCTTTAAATAAGTCCTCACAAAGCATCAAACCTGTTGTGCTTTTTTGTTGTTTGCAAGTCTGAGGGATGAAATAAGAGACTTCAATTCTACAGAAAAAGTGGAAGACACAAAGAAGACATAAACCATTTTTTGCTAGTCAATACAGAATTTTGCATACAAAATATATATATATATTTTTTTACATCATATTCTTTGGGTTTTCAAAATAATAATATAAAACAACATCTTTGAGAACAAAACTAGTTTCTTTTCCAGATTTAAATAAGGAAGCAGCTACAATACAAAAATATATAATAATATTAATAATAAAAAATAATAATAATGGAAAAAGTTAAATTGCTAGACAGGGGTATTCAGTAGCATTCAAAAAAAAAAAAAGATTGAACAATTTACAAATTTCAACTGTTTTTAAAGTCTACTTATTAACTTACATGAGTTAGAAATAGCCCCAAAGTAATGCTATATTGCGGCAAGTTTATTTTCTAGAAGGCTGGCTCTTTAAGGCTTCGCATGACGTCACCTACTTCACTTGCAGGGTTGCCAGGGAAACTGTGAAACAAAAGTTTAAATGGTTGCCGAGCAACACAGTGTAGGGAGTCCAAACATGTTACCAACGCTAGGCAAGTTTGCCGATGTATAAAGGAATAAACATATATAAACATCTCAATGTATGTCAAGATCAACGAATGTGAGAGGACATAAAGAAGCAGTTAAAATGTCAACAGCCTCGATAACAGCAGGTGTCGTTCAGTACGGGCGGAGGAAAGGCTCAAGTCAACAAGGTGAGAATGACTGCGCTTACTGACTAATGCGCCAGGATAACTAAAAGATAATCTGTAAAATGATAATAATTACAGTTTATCCACCTTTTTCTTCAATGCGGAAGTAAGCCTATGGGTGAGACTTCCGGTTCATTAGCCGCTATAGGTAAATAATGAGGATAATAACAACGTGCAGTAAACGGTAAAACTGTTTGCACTACGAACCAGTGTGTTCATAAGTAAGATAATACATTAAAATAATATGATAAGACATACCAATTTTCGATATCAAGCAGCAAAATCAACTGTTTCGTACAGCTAAAAATAGCTGGACTCGGATGAGACCGGAAGCTAGACCCATAGAATTTACAAATGGCTGCGCCCATTTTTACGACAAGAAAAAGGTGGATAATCACTTGGAAATATACAGGTGTGAGTTCAGAGGTGGAGAAAACCGAAGCGGATCTTCGTCAAATGGTAGTTTTGTCCAAACCGGAATGGCAGCGCCTGCAGGACAGTGTGAACGGAATCAATCAACACAACAGGAGTGTGATTGCAGCGGGCCAACAGCGCGAGGAGCTGCACATGCGCTCTAAAGAGCTCGTAAAACACTGGTCCAACACCATTGCTGTGAGTACGCACTGGAGTTGATGTATTTCCAGCTCTCGCATTAGTCATAATGAGCAATATTTGCTTGAAAAACCTACAATTCACGCTAAACATAATATGCGGAAAATTGTCATTTTTTTAATGACCTAAACACTTTTAAAGAAAAAAAATATATATATATTATTAGCCAGAGGCGGACTTAACCATTAGGCAAAGGTAGGCGACCGCCTTGGGCCCCCAAAAGCCAAGGGCCCCCTAAAGCCAAGGGCCCCCTAAAGCCAAGGGCCCTCTAAAATGCTTTTTATATGCGAGATGCGCGTTCAGTGCAGATGCACAAGTGGTTGCTGTGGTGTTCATTAGCACGACAACCGTCTGTGCGTCCGCGTTGAACGTGCTTCTTAGCAAAAGTAGCTAGGGCGATGTAGAAAATGGGGATGGAATCCCGGAATCTATTCATAAAAACGGAATTTACTGTGTAACGCGGAATGTGACGGAATGAACGGCGCAGACGCGTGTTTCGTTTGCTATTGAAGCACGCGTAACGCTCGCGGTTGTCGTCTGTAGTAGCTAAATAGTATTTTTGCCATTTAATATTCACATACACTAGTCCATATATCGCGGTTTGATTGAAGTGTACTGAATTGCATTTGATTTATTCATTCAATTTTTGACGAATTTCGTGACATTGCTCGTTACACAGTAAACTGCTGTTGTGTAGCATTTTGAATGTACAAAAATTAAAGGGTTTGTTTAATTTTCATTGGAATAAAAGATAGATTCATGTTTTCGCCTTCATTTGATTACCAGACAAATTAAAAAACACAACACAGAATTTCTAAAACAATAAGTAAATACAATTAAAATTTCATAGGGCCCTATTATTGTATACAAATTAATAAATTAAGTTGTTTTTATGAATTCAATTAATTAGATATGTTTTTGATTAAACCATTAAAATGGAATACAGAAAAATAAAAATAAAAATAAAGAAAGCGCAGAATTTGGGCCCTAAGAATGTCATTTTTGTTAAACATTTAATAGGCCTAAATTGCTGTTAAATTAAACAAGTTTCATGATTTTAATTAATTAGACATGTTTTTTGTTAAATTTTAGTAATATAATTATCCAGAAAAAAAAAACTGAATCCAGAAAAATTTAAACGGAAAAAGAGATTTTGGAAAAAATAAAACCTAGGCTAATTTGGGAAAAATAAAACGGATTTCATAGGGCCCTACAAATATCATGCATCTGAAGCTATAATTTTAATACTAAGCAACGCCTGGGGCCCCCAAATCACTAAATCCGCCCCCATTGAGTCAATTAAGAATAAAGAAGAATAATGAATTTAAAAATCATTATAATTAAGAAAAAAGTTGATGTTCTTAGATTTAGTTGATAAATAGGAGTCATTATAATATTTTGTATATAATGTATTCTAATATTTGTATATAATATTTTATCAGAAATATCCCTGTGATAATTTTGTACACATTGATATGACTGTTTTTGTTTCTAGAACAATGTTATTGTTGATAGTTTTACTATTGTTGAGAGTAAAAATAGTTTTTAAAACTACAATTAAAACCTTAACATTTTTCGGTTACTTTAAATAAAATAATTGTTTACTGAAATAAAATAAATATAAAATAATTATTGTTTCAGCTAGTTGGTAAGGCAGTATGTCTCATTTTAATTTAGTTCAACTTGATGTACTAAATTAATTAAAACTGAAATAAATTAATAAAAGCTACATGTATAAAAACAAAAACTACTAAAAATTATAAAAACACAACAAAATGACTAAAACATAATCTAAAATAAAATAAAACATATATATATATATATATATATATATATATATAAATAAAATAAAAAAAAACAAAATAAAATAAAAATCCAATTTTAATTTTGTCTATGCTTTTGTTATAATGTTGAATAAGTTGATTGTAATTTGAATGCTGTTTTGATGTAATATTTTTGGGTTTTCTTAAAAAAATGTAAAATAATAATAATAATAATTAATATAAATGCTTGGGCTAATATAAGCTATGCATTTGACTTATGCAAAATGTCTTCCATGGAGAAAAACAGATCAATTTTTTTCCCCTTACAGGGACAGCGACAAAAAAAGCTAGAGGCAAAAACAATTCGAGAGGCGATAGAAGAAGAGGAGCGGAAACAAATTGACATAGAAGAAGCAAAATACCAGGCCCAGATACGGAAGGAGGCCATTGAGAAAGCAAAAGCCCAGCAGTACTACCAGACCGACAGAGTGAAAGGCTTCCATGTCTGTGTCTCTCATTATTTGGTCACACTTTTAACTATGTGAAATGTTAGTAGAAACTATTCTTTTGTTTTTTATAGAGTGCTCTGCTGCTGGCGGAGGTTCTGAAGGAAAGAGAGGCTCAGATCGAACTAAAACGCATGAAGCAAAATACCAGCAAGGACATAGACAGAGATATCTTGGCCGAAATGGCTTGCAGAGAAGAACAGGCCCTCCAGCAGGAGCAGCAGAAAGCCATACAGAGGAAACAAGACCAGCTGGCCACCGCTGAGAGCGTGAAACAACAGTAAGGAGATATCAAAGTCCATGCAATGATGTAGGTAATGTGAAAGGACCTTATAAAAAGGACCTGATGTTTCCTGCTATATTAGGATGAAGGATCATGACATGAAGAAAGAGCAGGAGAGGCAGGAGGTCCAACGTGAGGCTGAAGAAATTGAGCGACTCCGAGATCTTCATCTGTGGGAACAGTCCATGACTGAGCGCAAGAAACAGGAAGAGAAGAGAAGCGCGATGAAGGGTCATCAGGTGAGGCGGTTGTTGAACAACATTTACAGATCGAGTGAATCGGATGCTGTTTTGATTGAAATCCTTGAAATTCTTCTGTCTTCCATCAGGACTATATGACCAACAGAGAGCTGATGAAAGCAACAGAGGCTCAGAGGCAGGAGGAAGAGGAGGAGAAACGGAAGCAGCTCGCCAAGCATAAAGAAAAAGTCATGAAAATGAGGAAAGAGAAGCAAGAGGAAATGTTTAGGTACTGTAAATTACATGCTAACACAGTGTAAATGTGTCTTTGTGGGTATAAATGCCAGGATTCCCACTAGTGCCAGAAAACATTCATTTTCAGGAGCTTTTTTTACATTTATATACGTATAAAACACAGCATGCTGACTATTTATGTTAAACACTTCCAACCCATACCAAACTTGATATATTATATTAAAGGCTAGATAACAGAAAAAATAAATTAGCATTTTAAATATTTGGGGCATTTTTGTTATTTTAAAACTGATTTTTTTTTTAAACATCATGAGCTTTCCGTGTTATTTAAGGATTACTTATATACCGTTATTTTTATTATTTGAAATCTATTTGCTATTTTCTTTTTCATTTTAGTAAAAGTTGTAGTCATTTTTTTGTAGTAGTTTTTGGTATGTCTATATAGTTTTTATTAATTTTATTTTAGTTATTTTAAACTAAATGAGAATGTTGAAAAAAAAGGTTTTTACATTTTATTTTATTTCAGTCAACATTTATTTTATTTCAAGTAACACATTTTTTAATGGATTTAATTTTTCCTTCATTTTTCCTTTTAAATATAATAACCCTGTTTAGCTTTCATTTTTTTTCCAGTAGTTTTAATATCTTTAGTACTTTTACTGCAACTTATTTTATTTCACTTAGTTGCTAAAGCAGCACTTCTATTTTTATTTAAGTTGTTTAAGTTTACATTTTCTTGTGTCAAGTAAAATTTGCTTGCAAACCAGCTATCTTCAATTGGCCTGTTAAGAGTCTTTATGGGAACATTTAT
>NW_015548335.1:812603-815204 GCF_001515605.1 Sinocyclocheilus anshuiensis
ATATATATTAGTATCTTATACTAATAAATTCAAAAGACTGTAACCTGACATGCATATGGATGATGTACACATTTTTACAATATACTTGGTTAAGAAAAAGTCATGAAAATTCATTGTGTGGGTGAAGTGTGGGAACCCTGGCGAGAAAGAATAATTCTCTTCACTGTTTGCTTTGACTCAGCACTGGGCTTGTATTTGCATCTTTTTGCTTTAGAGAGCTCCAGAGACACAGAGAGACTATTATACAGAAGTTAGCAGTACAGAAGCAGCAACAAATCAGCAATGAGGAAGAGCTCATGGCGAAAGCAGTCGCTGAGCATGAGGCCAAACAGGCTCGAGAACAGCGTGAGAAAGAAGAAAAACATGCAGCCATGTTGAACTCCATCGCTGCACACAGAGAGTCCATGGTAAATAACCTCTTCTTAATGTATTTGTGCATAAAGATGGTTTAACTCTTCAAAGCTTTGTCTAGTAATGAATGCATGATTATTTAGATGATTATTTGATTAAACTAAGGCAACTAGTGACAAGAGGCCATGTATTACAGTGGTTTTGCCACAGTAATATTGCATTTACGTCCATCAGACTGTTTATGTATATAATTTGAAATACATACAATGAAATAAACTTTTTTTAACCCTGTATTAGAGGAAAGAGCAGGAACGAAAGGCAGAAGAGGAGAAACGAAAAGCCCTGGAGATGCTGAATGCAAAGATGGAAGCAGCTAAAATCTTCATGAAAAAAAAAGAACTTCAAGCTCAAAAAGCTAGAGAAGAAGGCAAAACACTACAAGACATCTATATACAAGAAATGGTGGGTATAGCTCTTAAAGGAACACTCGCTGGACTTGACAAAAATGAAAATTTGCTGAAAATTAACTCACCTGGGATATCTAAGATGTACATGAGTTTGTTTCTTCATCAGAACAGATTTGGAGAAATGTAGCATTACATCACTTGCTCACCAATGGCAGTGAATGGGTGCCGTCAGAATGAGAGTCCAAACAGCTGATAAAAACATCACAATAATCCACAAGTAATCCACACCACTCCAGTCCATCAGTTAACATCTGGTGAAGTGAAAAGCTGCATGTTTGTAAGAAACAAATCCATCAAGGCGTTTTAGCTTCAAATCATTGCTTCCGGCTAAAAACGAGTCCTCTAATATTAAAAAAGCCATCTTGTCTGAATCAGGAGAGAAATATGCACAGATCAAGCACCATTTACAAGCAAAAACAGTTCTAAACAGTTCTAAACAAATATTTTGTGGATTTTGATGTGAGAGGACAACAGGGGATGGACTTTTTCCACTGGAGGAAGCGTTATTATGAATTATAGACATTAAAGTTAAAAAAACACCATATTGATGGTTTTGTTTCTTACAAACACGCAGCTTTTTGCTTCACAAGATGTTAACTGATGGACTGGAGTGGTGTGGATTACTTGTGGATTATTGTGATGTTTTTATCAGCTGTTTGGACTCTCATTCTGACGGCACCCATTCACTGCAGAGGATCCACTGGTGAGCAAGTAATATAAAGCTAAATATCTCCAAATCTGTTTCAAATTAATAACAAACTTCTCTACATCTTGGATGGCCTGAGGGTGAGTAACTTTTCTGCAAATGTCTATCTTTGGGTGAACTTTTCCTTTAATGTGTTTTATGCTATGCATTTAACTATGATTTCTTTCAAATGCAACATGGGTTTTTGTGAAGGCTGAGAAACGTGCAAGGCATCACCGTACAAAAAAAGAAGACAAGGACTTTGCTGAGAGGAACACTGCTCTCATCGTTGGGGAGGAAAACCAGTTTCAGAAATACGCCAAACAGGTCTTCGAAACAGCTGGGAAGGCAGGGAGAAACACCTTCCCGCTCATGAAGGCTGCCAGAGAGGGCATCGGAGGGGGTCTAGGGCCCGTGTTTGGTGGACTTAGACCAAGTTATCTAGTCCATGATGAGTCGTGTGTTGAGATGCCCAGTTATGTGAGCGGCACCACTCAAAACATAAAAGAGCTGAACGAGACCCCTGACATTCAACAGTCGAAGAAAAGACTAGGATTCACCTTGTAAAACTTCACAACATCTAGTTGTTATAATGTCTCTCTCGTACTATTGCAATGATAAAGATTTTATGCAAAAGAAATTGTAATCGCTGTGTTTTGATTCAAATATAGCTTTTTAACCATCAAATTTCTTGTTACACAATTTAGTTTATGTTTTTTATTTACAAATATTCTGATGTATAAAAAAGTATTATTCCTGGAAACTTAATAGTAATAGTCAAAACAAGCAAAATTAAAAGTCAAATTAAAGTATGATTTGCTTTGGGATGCCTGTATAAAAATATTTAAAGGGGTCATATAATGCTATTTCAAGTTTTCCTTTCTCTTTGGAGTGTTGCAAGCTGTTCGTGAATAGATAAGATCCCTAAAGTTGCTAAGACTAAAGTCTTAAACCCAAACAGATATTCTTTATAAAAGTTAAGACTCATCCACGCCCCCCTAAAACGCCTTTTTTAAACACGCCCCCACATGTCTACATCACGATGTAGGAAGATTTGCATAACGCCGCCCAAATGTTCACGCAAAGAAAGAAGGCGTA
>NW_015548335.1:815643-817083 GCF_001515605.1 Sinocyclocheilus anshuiensis
TGCCTTCCCATATATATATTAGCTTCTTTTCTTTCTTTTTGTTATTATACAAGAAAAACACAGAAAATGACCAAGATAGGCATTATTTCTACAATAAAACAAAATGATTAATATTAATATGATGGCAACATTGTTAAACAGCTATACCCTCAATCCTGGATAAATCATTTTATTTTATTAATGTTTTGTATTTTCCCCCTTTTTAACAGCAACTATATATGTGTAACGTTTTTTAGCATCTTCAAAAGTAGCCACACTTTGCCTAGATTACAGCTCTGTAATTAACATATTTTAAATCATGAAATAAATATATTGTATGTCCAAAATAGTCAACCAACAATACAATTAAATATTTGTAAAGATGCAATGAAATATCGGGAATTAAAAAAATATTTGTATTTATTAATTGCAATGTGAATATAATGATATAATTACAATGATTTGCACATGCTATTATTTATACATGTATTCATATATTTCTACCTGTTATCTATTTCATATATTATTAGCGTATTAATAAATAATATTAACATATCCCTCCTCCAAACAAAATCATTATATTTTCATGTTTTCTAGCACAAGGTGTGACTTTTATTTTGACAGACAACGTGACTTTTGGCTGTGCGCTGCCTTAAACAGGAAGCAAGTAGTAGCATTGACCATGTCACCCAAGTGCTGCTCTTTACTGTACACATGGTCGATAAAACATTGTTCTTACATGCACTTTAAGCAGCTGCACATCAAGCACAAGCAGTAGCTCGCATCTGTGGGACTGTTGAGCACGTCTGTCCTCTAGCACGTGATCTGCTGCAGCACAGGACACTGTTACATGTGTGTTATGTCATGGCTATCTGATGTTGAAGGTACTGTGGATCTCTCTTATCCGGATTTATTTATATAGCACATGATCCTATGCAACACATCTGCTGCTGTCCGATGGAGCTGGCTTTCAGTGTTAAGAGCTAACTCTAACTCTCAAGTACGTGTTTGCTAGTGTACTGTCTAGCAGACATGATAAGAGCATTGGGTAAGGGTTTAAAAGACTGATGACAAATCAAAATTCAGCTGATTTGAGTTATGGTAAAAGCATAACTAAGAAGCGTTTAACAAGATTGTGATAATTTGTGGTAATAAAACAGATATACATGGTGACATTATGCACAAAATATTAGTATATGATATTATATTTGTTTTATATGTGTGTGTATATAATATTATTTATTTGTGTAATACCTGCATGTTTTCCAGGATTTTCCTGCATATTCATAATTTTAATTTATTTTTTCACGCATAATATTATATTGTATAATATTGTAATCATGTACACAACTAGTCAAAAGCTTTTGAACTATTACTGCTTTTGAAATAGAGCAAAAGCAGTTATATTGTGAAATATTTTACTATTTAAAATAACTGCTTTTTATTTGAATATATTTTAAA
>NW_015548335.1:817119-825215 GCF_001515605.1 Sinocyclocheilus anshuiensis
AACATCATATGACCCCTTTAAATATTAGTGCTGTCAAACGATTAATCGCGATTAATCGCATCCGAAATAAAAGTATACAGTATACAAAAAGTATACAAAAATACACAGTACACACAGCTATATTATGTAAATAAAAACTTTAATTATGGATGTGATTAATCCCGATTAATCGTTTGACAGCACTATTAAATATAAATTATAACTAATAATTATTTTCCTATTACCTGAAAGCTTGTGATCGAAGTTACATTTTCAGCATCATTACTCCAGTCTTCAGTGTCACATGATCTTTCAGTAATCATTCTAATATGATTTAATGTTCAAGAAAGATTTATTATTAATAATAATATTATTATCAATATTTAAAACAATTTTTTGCAGGATTCTTTTATGAATATGAAATAAAAAAGCTTTTGTATACACTATGCCATTCAAAAGCTTGGAGTCAGTATAATGTTTTATATTATAAAAAATAATATAAAATTTTATTTTAAGTATAATTTTATATATTATAGAAATTAATACTTTTATTTAGCAAGGATGCTTTAAATTGATCAAAAGTGATAAAGACATTTTAATGTTACAAAAGATTTCTATTTCAGATAAATGCTGTTCATCTAAACTTTCTATTCATCAAAGAAACCTGAAAAAAATCTACTCAGCTGTTTTCAACATAATAATCGTTGAAGTGATTATTATAAATTATCTATGCAAATCATCAAACTTTGGAATTATTTGTTTATTTATTGAAAGAAGAATGATTTCTGAAGGATCATGTGACATGGAAGACTGGAGTAATGGCTGCTTAAGAATTCAGCTCTGCCTCACAGGAATAAATTACATTTTAAAATACATTCAAATAGAAAACAGTAAAAATATAAAAAAATGTTTTACTGTTTTTTCCTGTACTTTGGATCAAATAAATGCAGGCTTGGTGAGCAGAAGAGACTTCTTTAACATTAAACTAATTAAACATTAAAACTCTTACTGGTCAAAAAACTTGACTGGTAGTGTAGTTTTTGTGATATGACAAAAAAAACAAAAAAACATGATATTTACACAAAAAATTTTAATACATTATTAGAATTATTGTAATAAAAATTTAGACTAGTTGCTATGAATGTAATTTTTAAATCTTTTCTAATTATTATTTTTTTAATTATATTATTTGCTTAATAACAATGAGTGCACAATTTACATGTATTTCAGAATGTCTTAATATTTGACATTACTATCTCATGCTTTGTCAGCATTCAAGCTGACATAGACCAAACCTGATGATCTGATTCTTGGGTGTGTCTGATCTGTCTAGTATGTGGAGTGTATCCTGACGCCGGCCGTCCTCTGCCATGTTCCGGCTCCGATCGTTTCGAGCATGTTCCCACAGACTGTTTCACAGCGGGGCCCTCAGCCGTGATCAGGTGCTAGAGCAGCTCCAGACGTGCTCTGCTGAAGACCAGGTGTTCGATGTGGTGGGCCGGAACAAAGCCAAGCTGTCCGCGAGCCATGTGAGCTTTGCTATTGGACGGCTGTGGATGTTTCAAAGAGAGCGGCCACACATGTTCAGGACAATCGAGGAGGTCCGGAATCACCCGCAGTTCCTGACGCTTCGAGTTCTGGCTGAAAACAAGATCAGCCTCATGGATGACGCTTCAGTGGTGGATATGCTTTATGCTGTGCTCCGGTACAGAGCGAAAATATGAAGGTCAAAGAACAGCTCTGTTCCAAAAGCTACCTAGATATTATTTTAAGGTATTATAGGTTGGCATCAAGCTGCGTTGTGAGATACCTTACCTGAGACAAATTCTAACACGGAATCGCATGAATTCTTTGGGGAAAAAGCATTGCAGTAATGCATTGCATTGGAGTGAAAAAGTTCTTCTAACATGTCAGATGAATGAGATTCTTATGAAAATATTTGACTTTTTTTTTGCTCAATATTATTGTGCATATTTAGAGTATTGTGCTCTGTTAAATTTATTTGAATCAAAAAGTTTTCTAGGCATTTGGTCATGTTTCATTTAAGTCAGAATGCTCCCTTAGTAGGCAGCTCACTAGGTTCCGGAACAGAGCTATTGTCTTAACTGCACTGTATATATGGTGTCCTAATTAAATGTTTGTGGGTAAATCGCTAGTCTTTGATCTCTGATGTCTTGTTTTGCAGGCTTCAAGTAGAACACCATGACTCTCTTGTGCAGCAGCTGGTGACAGAGGCTTGGAACAGACTAGAGAGGTACATGAAAAAGCTGCACATAAATGCATAATTGTATATGTGTATATACATACACATATACAATTATGCATTTGTGTGTGTGTGTGTGTGTATATATATGCAATAGATTTTTGCAAATATATGCATATATTTTATGAAAAATATGCATACATTTCATATACATAAATGTGAAATATGCAGTATATTTTTGTTTATTGCAAAATATGCATGTAAATCTGCTTATCCAAAATGCATATCAATTCCTACTACTTGTTTCACTTCTGTTTCAGTTTTTTTTTATAACCATTTCTTACTATGTATCAGTAAGTTGTTGTTTTTTAGCATGTGTGTTTGGCAGTGTTATTTGATTTGTATTAGTTATCTATTTTAGTTTTAGTTACAGTAGTAGTAATGCCATTTTATTAGTTTTTTTATTATTTCTATATAGGTTTTTTATTCAGTTTTAGTTTTAATTTGAGTTATTTCAGTACTTCAACATACAAAATGGAAATGAAATAATATATATATATTGAATGTATTTATATATATGTACATGTACATGTATATGTGTGTGGCTGTACATACACATATGTAGTTGTTTTTTGGGGTTTGGCTTAATGTTATGTTAGAATCATTATTATGATAAGCTTCAATTGTTTCAAGCTTTATTTTTTTTGTTTTCATTTAAATGTTTAGTTTTGAAATGTTGTTGTATGCATTTGTCATTTTTATTTAATTTCTTTTATTTTCTTAAATGTGTATATATATAGTATTTATAGATTTTTAGCTTTTAGTTTTAATTACTTTTTCTTATTTGTAAGTCGCTTTGGATAAAAGTGTCTGCTAAATGACTAAAAGTAAAAGTAAAAGTATAAATATTCATATAGATGTAACATTTAAAGTATGTTTTATGTTTATTGCAAAATACTCATATGTGGATATTTATTTATTTATGCAGAACATGCATATTATTTCATATAAATACAGTAGATGTAAAATGTATAATGTTTTATGCTTGGTATAAAATATACACATATGTCTGCATTTATATAGCCTGTGTATGCAAAGTATTATATAGACTCAATGAAAATATTTTTGAAATATACAGTAAATATCTGCATAATTATTTATGCAAAATATTCTTAGGTATTCTATATAATGTAAAAAAAATTACAAAATATTTAGTTATAAAATATGTAATGTTGATCCAGGAACATGTCTTGCTTGGCAAAATCACGGTGACCATATATACACACACACACAATATAATTACACAAAATGTACAGTAAATAAATAATAAATGTCTAAAGTACAATTTTCAATATCAGTGTATATATACACATTTTGAGTAAATATACAGGTAATTTGAGAGCATATGGAGACCGAATCTTCCTTTGTCATTTGCAGTGTCTCGTGGTTAATGTAGTTTTCACCAGGAATTCTGCTGTAAACATGATTATTTAAAAACATAAGTTGCCTGTAAATACCCCATAAAAGTGCAATGAAATATTTCTGTGTTTATCTAAGTCAAGCTTTCTGTGTTTTCAGATTCCAGATGACGACACTTTCAAAGTTTGCGGTTTGTCTGAGCGATCAGTTCCTGCAGCACAGCCCACTGATGGGTCAGATTACACAAATAGTGAGTCAAAGACTGGACTCGATTCAAGATGCCAGGTCGGTTTTTTTAACCATCATGTGCATTAAAGGTATAGTACACCAAAAATACAAATGTATTATCCTTTTTACAGAGTGCTCACACCCTTAATGAATAGTATTTTTGCCCTGGTGTCGCCACAACTGCGGGATGCACTGTTTGAAAAAGCCGACACCCTTTTGGACAAAATGACCCTATTGCACTTCAACAACCCCAGAAGGGTTGTGCAGTTCATCCGAAACGTCAAACAGATTCACCGACCCCTCCTGGAGAAATGCAACCAGCTTCTCCTGCAGAACGTCCCCCGGATGGACGTAGAGCACATCAGCATCATTCTGGGACTGTATCACTCGATGCAGTACAATAACTGTGATTTCCGGCTGGCTGTGAAACAGAGACTCATGGAGCTGGTGGACACATGCACTGATCCTGCCACTTTCACCAAACTCTTTGCTTCTTTAGGACCAGTGGCAAGGCAAGGTGTCAGAGAGGGGTGAGCAAGGGAAAGTATCCCTTATTCTTTTAATAACAATTGTTTTATATTCTTTTAGTACTATTTATGTGCTATTATAGTATTTATTAATTAGCTTTTAAGTAATTTAGTTGTCCTTTTGTCATTTTTCAATCTGTATTTCTCTTTAGCTTTAATTTATATTTATTTCAGTAGTAATTTTAATTCTGTTAGTTAATATATATATATATTTTTTTTTTTTATATTTCTTATATTTAATAATATATATTTTTTTTTTAAATATTTCTACTTTATTTTTTATCAGCTATAGTTTTAGTAATTTTAGTATTCCATCTGAAACAAAAATTAGAAATGTTGACTTGGTTTTTATTTTATTTATTTATTTAAATTGACTCCTTGGCATCCTTATTGTAAAGTTCAACAGTGAGAGTATTTATCGTTTTCTCCATAGGGAGTAAGTGTAAAAGTGGTTAAGCCATGAACCAGACAAACCAGCTCAGAGAAGAATCACAACCGTATGATTTGATTTGTTTGATTGGTCTTGCAGGTTAGAGAGTACAGCACTGCTATTGGCTGATGAGCTGAATCCCCATCAGGCTTTAGGTGTGGTGGAGACAATGGAGGAGATGCAATGCAGAAACCTTCAGTTGATAAACAAGTAAGAAAAGTACTTTCTGCATTACATTCACATGTCAGAAACTCACAGACAAATAATTATTAGAGTTGGGGTAGGTGGCATAACTAAAATCTTATGTCACTGCAAACATTTTATATTTTAAACACAACTATTCAAATGTTTGGGGTCAGTACGTATTTTTTAAGTAATTAAAACTTTTGTTCATCAAGGATGCATTCAACTGATCAAAAGTGGCAGTAAATACATTTACATTATTCTTAGACTTCTTACAACCAGAGAAGTTGAGACGTTTGGTAAAATGCAATAAAATCAAGAATCTGTGATTTGTTCATTCTCTTTAACTTTTATTTATATTTACATTTACATTTAGTCATTTAGCAGACACTTTTATCCAAAGCGACTTACAAATGAGGACAATGGAAGCAATCAAAATCAACAAAAGAGCAATGATATGCAAGTGCTATAACAAGTCTCGGTTAGCTTAAAGGTTGCGATGCATCGATGCATTTTTGTAAGAAAAATATCCATATTCAAAACGTAATAATCACTTTAATCTAGCTTGCGCTCACTGTTGTACACAGAATCATTTAACACAGTCTGCTGCTGCATCAAGAAATGCAACTTGGAGAAAGCTATACGTCAATTCTATGCAGTGATGCCACCGGGTTCTCTGTACCAGAGCTCATCTCAGATAGTCAAAAAAACAGTGGAAATGTGTGCTGTACTCAGATGAGTCCACATTTCAACTTGTTTCTGGAAAAAATGGATTTCAAGTTTGCAAACGGCATGGGTGACTTGCATATGTGCGAAGGTACTATTGACATGGAGGCATATATTGGAGTTGTACAGAGAAATATACTGCCATCAAGATGATGTCTTTCATGGGAAGTCCATGGTTATTTGATCAAGACAATGCCAGCTCTCATTCTGCATGTGCTACAACAGCGTGGTTTCGTAGACTCAGAGTGAATGTGCTAGACTGGCCTGCCTGCAGTCCAGATCTGACTCCTGTTGAAAATGTATGACCAGTCATGAAAAGGAGAATCAGACAACAACAATAACAGACTGCTGAACTTCTGAAGCCTTGTTTCAAGAGAGACTGGACAAAAATTTTGCTTGCAAAACTTTAACAATTAATATCCTTAATTCCCAAACAATGAATCATTGTAATTAAAAGGAAAGTTGATGTCACACAGCGTTAAACGTGCCTCTGTCCCAACTTTTTTGGAGTGTGTTGCAGCCATCAAAATCAAAATTTGTTCATATTTACAAAATACATTTAGAATCTCGATTCTTCTTAGACTTCTATTTCAAATAAATGCTGTTCTTTTGAACTTTCTCTTTTTCAAAAAATCCTGAAAAAAAAAAAATTCAACATTGACAATAAGTGTTAATAATAAGATGTTTCTTGAGCATCAAATCAGCATATTAGAATGATTTCTGAAGACTGGAGTAACGATGCTGAAAATTCAGCTTTGCATCACAGGAATGAATTACATTTTAAATATATTAAATTTTTACCATTGTAAAAATCCTCCTGACCCCAAATATTTGAATGGTATGCATATATACTCATACATTTGTCATTTTCCTTTTATTTTAATATTAATATGTTAATATGTAGTATTACATAGTTGTGGATATTTCAGTAAATTAATTTCATCACATGTTGATGTTTTTTCTTCACAAACCAAAATATAAGATTATTTATCATGAAAGTTAATTCTTACATTTTGACCTTAAACTAAAGGACTCTAAAATCTGATTTGATTGGATAAGATTAAATATGTCTACTCTGCATAGTAAAGCATACAGATGACATATTTCTACCAACACATGGTTTATATCTTCATACCATCCAGCCTCAACAGCAAGGCAAGTAATTGTTGCGTCAGATATATTTCATTGCATGGCAGTCATGACTAGAAACGTGAGAGGATATCTTACCATGTCTTTTTTGACAGGATGGCAGCAGTACTGTTGAGGAATCTGGAGACGTATAGGGCAGTGGAAATCGCTCGAATCACTCAATCGCTCATCCTGCTGCACTGCCAGAATCCCGAGATCTTCTCCAGACTGAAAGCCAAACTGCTGCAGTAAGTGTTAGAGACATCGATTAGTGACTGAACTTTTTAACTTCAGTCTCAGAGTCTTATAATGAATGAAATAATTCATACAGAATGTAAAATTCTGTCATTATTTACTCACCTTGGTGTCATTCTGAACCTGTATGGTGTTTTTTACACTACTGTTTAAAAGTGTGCGGTTGGGAAGATATTGGAAAGAAGTTTTTTATGCTCACCATGGCTGCATTTATTTGAATATAGTAAAAGCAGCAATATTGTGAAATTTAATTGATTATATTTTACGGTGTAATTTATTCCTGTGATGCAAAGCTGAACTTTCATCATCATTACTCCAGTCTTCAGTGTCACATGATCCATAGAAATCATTCTAATATACTAATTTGCTTCTGAAGAAACATTTATTATTATTATTATTATTATTATTATTATTATTAATGCTGAATACAGCCTTGCTGCTTAATACTGTGTTTTTGAGGAAACTGTGATATTTTCTTTAGGATTATCTAATGTATAAAATGTTCAAAAGAAAAGTGTTTATTTAAAATATATATATTTTTTAACGTTATAAATGTAATAGATCAATTTAATGCATCTTTGCTGAATAAAATTAATTTTTTTTAAAAACCTTACTGACCTGAAATTTCGACCCGTAACCAAACATTCTCCAGGTTAAGGGTCGAAATTTCAGGTCAGCAAGGTTTTTTTTTTAATTAATAATTTTTTTCAGCAAAGATGCATTAAATTGATCTATTACATTTATAATGTTAAAGGGGTATACGACCCTTAACCAAACATTCTCCAGGTTAAGGGTCGAAATTTCAGGTCAGCAAGGTTTTTTTTTTAATTAATAATTTTTTTCAGCAAAGATGCATTAAATTGATCTATTACATTTATAATGTTAAAGGGGTATATGATGCGATTTCAAGTTTTCCTTTCTCTTTGGAGTGTTACAAGCTGATTGTGCATAGATAAGATCCCTGAAGTTGCAAAGACTAAAGTCTCAAAACCAAAGAGATATTCTTTATCAAAGTTAA
>NW_015548335.1:825912-826667 GCF_001515605.1 Sinocyclocheilus anshuiensis
GCATGTCAACATATTCTGTTACACCAAATACACAAAATAATGATCTTTAAAAAAGCATCATATGACCCCTTTAAAAAAGATATCTATTTTAAATAAACACTTTTCTTTTGAACATTTTATGCATCAGAGAATCCCAAAGAAAATATCACAGTTTCCTCAAAACACAGTATTAAGCAGCAAAGCTGTATTCAGCATTAATAATAATAATAAGTGTTTCTTCAGGAAACACTTCAGGAACGTTGGTAACCATCTGATGACACAACCTCCTAGCTAAAGGCTCCAATCATTGCAAAATGACTGAAGGAGAAGCATCTAAGGATGTACGATATCACAATAACTAAAATTAGCAAAGACTAATCAATTCTGTAAAAAATAAATATATTGCTCACCATTAGTTCATTTTTCCAAATCCATTAACTAGCAACTAATGAGACCTTATAAGAAATAACACTATTGAACCATCTTATTTAAAATGTATGTTTTTAACAGTTGTCTTTCTTTGATCATCATTCATAGTTATCTGCAGGGCAGTGTGTATCCATACGAGGTGACCATGCTAACCAGGGTTCTGTCCATGCTTCCTTCTCCCCGTCCTGACGAGGCCGTCCTTTCCCGGGTGAACGCCGTGATCCCACAGTGCAACCTAAACGACCTCAACACTTACGCCACGGTCGTCGTCAAGTGGATTCGCAACGATCCCTCGTACCGGCACAACACCTCCAGCAAGTACGTCCGCCTGCTCCAGACCCTGAACC
>NW_015548335.1:826697-843657 GCF_001515605.1 Sinocyclocheilus anshuiensis
CCGCTGCAGTCGTGAGCGGCTGCACAGCGTCGAGAGTCTGGACGTGGTGCTGGAGGAAGTGAAGTGTTTGTCGGGGGAGTGGTTTGATGAGATGCTGCTGGAAGAGTCTATGGTCACCATGCAGAAACTGATTGACCAGATATCCTGGACTAACGTGCATGAGCTGGGCGTTTATCTGACCAGGACTAACTACTTCTGTGCTGCGCTGATGGACCGCATCGCTAGTGTGACTACTGAAAATATGGACAAGGTGGGAGTCATCTTAAATATTGTTTCAATACATTTTGTTTATTATAATTATTATAATGTATTTTTGTGTATTACTTTGGATTGTTGTGTTTGCTTGTGTTGTAAAGCGCTTTGAAAAAGTACTCTTTTAAAGGCGCTATACTAAATAAAATGTATTATTATTATTATAAGGTTAATTTTTAAGGTTATATAAGGTTTCAGTTTTTTTCATTTTAGTTTAAGCTTTTGTAATTTTGCTATGTGCTTTTGTCTTTTTTTTTAGTTTTTGGTTTGTTTTAAATTATATTTAGCTTTAATTTATTTCATTTCATTTTTATTACTTTTAGTATTTTAATTTATTTCAGTTAGTTCAATGCATTTTGTTTTATGTAATGTATGTATATAATATATAATTCATACAATTGCTTGTTTTATTGATTGATTGATTGATTGCCATTTAATTAGATATAATTTACTGTTTAAAAGTTTGGGCCCAATAAGATTTTTTAAAAAATGTTTCAAAGAAGTCTCTCATGCTCACCAAGGCTATATTTATTTAATAAAAAAATACAGTAAAAACTGTAATATTATGGAATAATATTACAATTTAAAATAAATGTTTCCTATTTGAATATATTTTAAAATGTAATTTATTCCTGTGATGAAAAGCTGAATTTTCAGCATCATTACTCCAGTCTTCAGTGTCACATGATCCTTCAGAAATCATTCTAATATGCTGATTTGCTGCTCAAGAAACATGATTATTATTGTTATTAATTTAAAAAAATGCATCAGAAACTCATGTTGTTAAAACAATTTGTATGTTTGTCTCTTCCGAACAGATTCATTACTCGGCAACCTATTCCACTTTGCTGCCTTTCGCTGTGCTAAATTATGACCCACCGAAGGCGGAGGAGTTTTTTGATGTGTGCATTCGACATTTCACTCCGTATATAAGTAAGGTTCTTCCATTATGCATTTATAAAAGTTTCTAATCTGAAATACTTGAAGTTAGAATGTAACTTGTTTTTGCTGATTCAAACAGGTTCTTTTGACCCTCACCTGCTGGTTCTCTTGGCTTACGCACTGGCTTTGGCTGATTATTTCCCTGAGGAGGTGGTCCGAGAGATCTTCAATGTGGACTTTCTTGCAAAGTTGGATGCCCATCTGGAGAGTATGTCTATGTGCATTCATATGAAACTTAAAGGAATAGTTCATCCCAAAATGAAAATTCACCCTCAGGCCATCCAAAAAGGACACGAGTTTGTTTCTTTTGGAGAAATGTAGCATTACATCACTTGCTCACCAATGGATCCTCTGCAGTGAATGGGTGCCGTCAGAATGAGAGTTCAGACAGCTGATAAAAACATCACAATAATACACAAATATTCCACACCACTCCAGTCCATCAATTAACGTCTTGTGAAGCGAAAAGCTGCATGTTTGTGAGAAACAAATCCCATCATGAAGACATTAAAGTGCCCCTATTATGGGTAGTGAAAGGGTCATATTTTGGTTTTGGGAGTCCCCAACAACAGGTTGACATGCATGCAAGGTCAAAAAACACTTTCATTGTCTTATAATATGCATTTATTTTTACCTTACTTGCTCAACGACTTCCAAACGATTCGCTTAACGATTAATTTTTCCAAACCCCTCCTTTGCGTGACTAATCTGCGGTGATTGGTATCATTTTCATTTCATCATGCCTGATAAAACAGCGTTTGTGAGCACAGTGCTGCTTTGTGTACAGCGTTACCGGGGAAACAGCTGTTTTTACGGCTCCAAAAGCGGCACCTAGTGGCAAAGAATGAATTTGCATTTTCATTCAGACCAATGCCAAAAGACCAACAAGTGGGCGGGCAATATGCTAATGTTTCATGTTGACAAGAATGAATTTGCATTTTCATTCAGACCAATGCCAAAAGACCAACAAGTGGGCGGGCAATATGCTAATGTTTCATATTGACATCAACATGAAACGGCTTGGGATTCGTTTTAAAAACGACTCGTTTCAATGATTCTGATTCAGAGTCGACTCTTTCTTTTGAGAGAAATAACAATAACTTTATACACGGTGCACTTTCAGATTTAAAACTTTGCAGGATGTTTTTTATTCACTTAGAGCTGTGTTACACACTGCATGAAAGGTAATTTTCAAAAATCCATATTAGGGGCACTTTAACTTAAAACTTCTGCTTCCAACCAAAATAGTCTATAATCCATAATAACACTTCCTTCAGTGAAAAAGTTGCCTCGTCTGAATCAGGAGAGAAATATGCACCGATCAAGCGTAATTTACAAGTGACAACAGCCCAAAATGGTTCTAAACAGATATGTTTGTGGATTTTGATGTGAGAGGACAACAGGAGACAGACTTTTTCACTTCAGGAAGCATTATTATGGATTATGGACTCGTGGAAGTAAAATGTCTTAACGATGGATTTGTTTCTTACAAACATGAGGCTTTTCACAAGACGTTAATTGATAGACTGGAGTGGTGAGGATTACTTACTGTGATGTTTTTATCAGCGGTTTCTTTGCAACTCTTAATGTTATCATTCAACTGAGAAGTATGGTGATATTTAATAATTCTTTGTTGTTTCGTGTTGTGTTTTTTCTCATTGCTGACAGCCTTTCCAGATGCTCTAAACATGCGCATCCGTCTCCGTCTCATGGAGCTGAATCGGGCCGTGTGTCTGGAGTGTCCTGAGTTCCAGGTGCCCTGGTTTCATGAGCGCTACTGTAAACAGCTGCAGAAGAGAGGTCAGCACCACTGCTAAAGATACAAATAACAAATAGATTTAAAAGGTTTAATGTAAGAACTAAAGTGTTTTTATTTATAAATCTTGTTTTCCACACTGTAGCCAACAGCTCCATTAGTCCAGCTCAGCAGCAGATCCATAAGATGCTTGGGGACGTCCTGGGTGGGATGAACTGTGCCAAAGTAGGAGTGCTGACGCCATACTTCTATACTGTCGGTGAGTTTTGAATCCGTGTTACATGTAAAGCAGAACATTTTGATTAGGGTTTTTTTCAGTGGCCAATATAGTGTGGTTAAACTGACCCTAATTCATTTTTACTTTTTAAAAACACATTCCCTGGTCTCATTGTGCATGTACACGAAATAGCCTACCTTTTTATCATAAATCCCTCTCAAAATGCTTCTCAAAATAGCTGAAAGCCATGGTTACACTGTTTAAAATTCACTTTAAATATATGACAGTACAGTTTAACAATGAAATGAAATATACACAAAAGGTATTTATTTTATTTTTTATTTTACAATTTGTGACCCTGGAGTCTTAAGTCGCTGGGGTATATTTGTAGCAATAGCCAAAAATACATTGTATGGGTCAAAATTATAGATTTTTCTATAATTCATGTTCATGATTCATGTTCCATGAAGATATCTAGTAAATTTCCTACTGCAAATATATTAAAACTTCATTTTTGATTAGTAATATGCATTGCTAAGAACTTCATTTGGACAACTTTAAAGGTGATTTTCTCAATATTTTTATTTTTTTGCACCCTCAGATTCCAGATTTTCAAATAGTTGCATCTCGGCCAAATATTGTCCTATCATAACAAACCATACATCAATGGAAAGCTTATTTATGCAGCTTTCAGTTGACGTATAAATCTCAATTTCGAAAAATGTACCCTTATGACTGGTTTTGTGGTCCAGGGTCACATTTCATTTCCATGCTTAAGCATTACCATGTCAAACTAAAATAAAGACAAACATATATTTAATATTATTATTATTTTTTATTTTTTTTAAATGGTACACAAGTTCATTTCCATGCTTAACCATTACCTTATCAGTATTTTACCTGTCAGTATGATTTGTGCTATGTACCATTAAGTATATTAGAGTCGATTTGATGTACAGTGATCCAGTGTAATATTTCATTGACTAAATACATTCACAGACATAATGGTGGTGCAGGATGACAGTCCTAGATACAGTATTGCTGCTTCAGTAGGCAAATTACAACTGTGATATTTTTGTTATCAGATTTTGAACTTGTCCTGGATCGCCATCTTCGTCCGGTACCATACAGCGAGCCCAGTCAGCTGCTGATCAGTGAGAACGGAAACGTTCACTGGCAGTCCGGATCGGCAGACAGAGAGAGGACGGAGCTGCTGCCCGGAGCTCGCCGGTATGCATCGTGTGACCTGCACTTGCTCTATTGCACACGAGAACACATAAAAAACAGACATAATATGATTCTCTAAATCTGTCTAGCATTGCCTTGGATTTCCTGGACTCCAAATCGTTCTGCAAAAATTCCTGGCACATGAAAGGAGAGGCCATGATGAAGAAAAGACATCTGGAAATTTTAGGATATCATGTATTACAGGTCAGTAGAAAGATAACGCATAATTCCGACGACAAAAGTGTGGTTTTGCTAATAATGCGTATTCCTACAGATTCCTCACTTTGAATGGAACTCAATGGAGCTTTCCACAGAAGATGCATGGAAAGAATATCTGAGGAGGAAAATATTCTCAGAGTTACCCTGAGACATTACCTTGAAACAATAGACATCAGATTGTCTAAGCTGCAAGATTAGCACTGCAAGCTTATTTTAATTGCTCATTTTGTAATAAGTGATATTACTTACGTGACTTTTTTCGTTCACAAGGAAGAAATGCATAGCTGTTTGCCTTTAAATATGTATTTATTATGCATTTTATATAAAAGAAAAGAGGCGTGTACGGATAACAAAAAAAAGTAAATTTAATTTTGGCATCCATTGTAGAAATGTTTTCCTCAACTGCACCACATTTCACAACAGAACCGAACATGAAATATAAATCTGTGGTCATTTTTAGTCAACATGAGACATCATTCGCTATACATTTTACTTCGTTAAAGAAGAGGGATGGATCATTTGTACAGAAATTTGTTTTAGAGGTGGAGAAAGTTGCAATTCATTTTGATTCAAGCTTTCAAAGACGGGGAATGTGCATTATAGTAAATATAGTCAGTTTTGATTTCATGTTGACTGTAAATGTTTGGGGGTTCTTTTGTTGGTTTTGCTGCTTTAAAATATAGTTACACTTTGTTATTGCACACAAACTATAAAAAGTGATGATAATGTTTTTAAAGTTTAGGCATCTTTGCTGCATTTAATCTCATAGAAACGCAGGAGGCGCCGGCAGCATATCGCATCTCTCGTATCATTCCAGTCCACTGTTTCTTGTCCTCCTCAAACCTGTTAAAAAAGAGTGGATTTTAGATTTTGTCTCAATTGCAATGATACATTACATGTTTTAAGTTTTTTTTTTTGTGATTTCAACACTTTTACCTGCATATACAGTGGGTACGGAAAGTATTCAGACCCCCTTGAATTTTTCACTCTTTGTTATATTGCAGCCATTTGCTAAAATCATTTAAGTTCATTTTTTTTCCTCATTAATGTACACACAGCACCCCATATTGACAGAAAAACACAGAATTGTTGACATTTTTGCAGATTTATTAAAAAAGAAAAACTGAAATATCACATGGTCCTAAGTATTCAGACCCTTTGCTCAGTATTTAGTAGAAGCACCCTTTTGATCTAATACAGCCATATGGGGTGCTGTGTGTACATTAATGAGGAAAAAAAATTAACTTAAATGATTTTAGCAAATGGCTGCAATATAACAAAGAGTGAAAAATTTAAGGGGGTCTGAATACTTTCCGTACCCACTGTACATCACTGTTCAAAAGTTTGGGGTCAATAAGTTTGTTTTTGAAAGAAGTCCCCAAGGCTGCATTTATTTGATCAAAAATACAGTAAAACAGTAGTATTGTGAAATATTATTACCATTTAAAATAACTGTTTTTTTATTTTAATATATTTTAATATATAATTTATTCCTGTGATGCAAAGCTGAATTTTCAGCATCATTACTCCAGTCTTCAGTGCCACATGATCCTTCAGAAATCACTTTAATATGCTGATTTGATTTATTTATTTATTTTTTGGGGGGAAACTGTGATAAAGGATTCTTTGATGAATAGAAAGTTCAAAAGAACAGCATTTATTTAAAAAAGAAATATCTGTTAAATATTTGATCCCAAAATAATGTATGATGAATATAATTCAGATGGACTTTTGCTGTGTAAAGCACAACACTTACTGCCAGATGTCAGCGATTTCTGATGGGACACACTGTTTGTCCTCGTTCTCCTGCACTGCGAAGCCGCCCACAGCATACAGGACACCAGCAGCACTGACCAAATTCACAGAACTTCTCTCCTGCACAAACTCAGGGAACGGCTCCCATCTATTGGGGGGAAGAAAAACAGGGTTTAAACTGATTCTGATAGTTCTGTAGAGGATAACAGGATAACTACCACAATATCCCAGTTCAGTAAACAGGAGATATTTTAAATAATATTTTTGCCCGTGTTTGTCATTTATGTCTCAAATGAAAAGCTGGCAAGTTATTATAAATATAATAATCTCTAATCTATATGGTTCGAACAAAACATGTTTTGTTGAGAATATTGCTTTAATTGGTGATCATTTTATAGGTGTTCCATGTGTCCTCAATATCATTTTATGCGTACAAGAGCCAGTTCCTTTGTGACATCATCCTCCAGGAAGTGACTTAATTTTGGAGGGAAAACAAGAACAACAGCTCAAATCAGTAAGTGTTATCAATAGATTTGCTGAATTCTGTGATGTTCGGTGGTGTTAAATGTATTATCTACACTCTAAAAAATGCTGGGTTGTTTCAACCCATCTTTGGGTCAAATATGGACTAACCCAACCGGTGGGTTAATTTTTTACATTAAATTTTTAACCCAAAAGTTGGGTTAGTCCATATTTGACCCAAAGTTGGGTTGAAACAACCCAGCATTTTTTAGTGTATGATAATGTCTATATTTTAAATTTGGTATAATACCAAATTTGCAAGGTAACTGTCAATTAGTGGTGAAACAAAGCTTTGAAATCAGAGCGAAAATCGAAAAATGATTCACTGTTTCAAAAGTGCACCAAACCAGAATGGTTATATGCAACGACACCTCAGCCCGAACATGCATAAAAACCAGGTAAAACCATATTGACCCTGGTTCATTATTTTATAGAGATCGACACACAGCTGTGTTTTTTTTTTTTTTTTACAGTCTATGGGTAAACCTGAAATTTTGAAACAATGTTGAAGCTTCGCTAATCACACGCTCTGCATCACTGGTTTGAAACAAATGATTCACAAATGTTTCGAAGCTTCACGAAGCAGTGTTTTGTAATGTCTCCATTTTAAATCCTTCACTGATCACTGGCTAACTTTAGCTTTAATTTAGAGTATCTTTGCACTTTTTTTTTAAATACTTGTGGTTTCAGGATTAAGTATCAGTTAAAAACTAGTGATGTATTACATACTTGTTTGTCCCAAAGTCAAAGGCTTCACTAGAGGATAAAAGGCCATCTTCATTGACCCCTCCAACCACAATGATCTTTCCTTTGTGGACTACAGCTCCAAACATGGACCTGGGTGTCTTCATGGCTGCCAGCTCTTTCCATTCGGACTTCTTGTGGTTGTATGCAAACATCTTGTTGATGGTTTTACTGTTCCAGAGATTAAAACAAGCAATGAAGCCTAATATCAGGCTTTTATTTTGTATTTAAGCTTATGTTAAAGGGTTAGTTCGCCCAAAAATGAAAATTAGGCTGCGTTTTACATCCTAGGTGTATATGACTTTCTTCTTTCAGACGAATCCAGTTGGAGTTATATTAAAAATTGTCTTTGATCTTTCAAGCTGTTTAATGCCACTCGGCGGGTGTTGCATTGCTTCAGTCCAAAAGAAGTTAAATAAAAATCACCCATCCATAAAAAAAGTGTCTCACACGGCTCCGGGGGGGTGAACAAAGGCCTTCTGTAGCGAATCATTGCGTTCAGAGCCGTGTGAGACACTTTTTTTATGGATGGGCGATTTTTATTTAACTTCTTTTGGACTGAAGCAATGCAACACCCGCCGAGTGGCATTAAACAGCTTGAAAGATCAAAGACAATTTTTAATATAACTCCGACTGGATTCGTCTGAAAGAAGAAAGTCATATGTCATAAACGCAGCCTAATTTTCATTTTTGGGTGAACTAACCCTTCAACTAAAATCTGACTTACTTCTCATCCGTCTTTCCTCCTATGCAGTAAACTAGTCCGTTTTGTGAGATCACACTGTGACCGTGAATTCTTAAGGGCAGTTTTTTGGTCTCCTGCCACTTCATCTTACTGCCAAGAGCAACAAAAAGTAATTAGATGGACTTCTTTGGCTCACGTTGCAGAAAATGTAGAAGAAACTTACTCGACATCATAACACAGCACTGAGTCCAGAGACTCATTGCTCTGCAGGTCTTTACCAGCAACTGCAAACAAGAGGTTTTCAAACTCCCCCATGGCAAACAAACATCTGGGCGATGGCATCGGTGGCAGGGCTATCCAGTTTGGAGAATGAGTGTCCAGCTGAAGAATATGCATGATTTAAAATGAATTTAATTATTTTCCCTGCCTTTGTACTAGGCCTGTTAATGATTTGGACTTTTCTGCACCTAAAACCACTTCCTAGAAATATAATGTCATACAATTAAATGAATAGAGCACCCAAAATTAAAAAATCTAGTCATCATTTCTTCACCTTCATGTCATTCCAAACCAGTATTCAACACAAAAGTATTGTGTTGTACCCTTAAAAATATTAACCCAGGGTCATTTTTAACTCAAACTAAAACCTTAAAAATGTTTATTACTTAAAATATGAAATATGAAAAACCTAAACTTATTTTATTTCAGCTAGTTGCCAAGAAAATATTTTTTATTTAGCTTGATGTACTAAAATAACTAAAACTAAAACTGAAATAAAAAGTAATAAAAAAATTACTGTATACAGACATACTGAAAAAAAGTCCTAAAAATGACAAAAACACAAAATTACTCAAATTAAAATCAAAAGAATATATAAAAAACTCAGTTGTAAATTCTGTGCTAAAATTTTTGTCTGCATTTATTGAATAACACTCCTATTTGCATTTTTATGTGATTAATATGTATTAATCATATGCAGCATGAATATTTAATGAGGCACGTGCTGTTCATTTTTTGATTGGTTGTCTGAAAACGCGATTCGTGTTTAAAACCAGGAGAGTAGACTTTCATAACCAAGGGTTAAAAGTACGACAACACATGGTTAAGTGCAATGTGAAAAGCTCTAAGTTCAGAGATAAAATATCCAGGGACTGGGGCTGTAAAGCTCCAAAAATGGCAAAAAAAAAAACGTAATGTTACCATAAAATTAGTCTTATGCGCTAGTCCTGTGTTACCAAAAGAAAACGGAACAACCTGAAGGCCAGTAAATGAGAGAATTTCCATTTTGAATAAATTACGGTCTTTTGACAATGATAATAGCATCTACAACCTCGTATGATGATAATGCTGTGTTTAATATAAGCGCAACCTGCTGTTATGTCGTCTGCCGCTTTAACGTAAATGGACAAGCGTTTTTAAAAGGCGGGTAAATTCTAATTGCCTTACTGAAGGCAAAAACCCGTACTGAAAGTGATTCCATCGAAATCGTTACTCGGTGTTGTTATACTTATTCTATGAGAATAGGTGTACCACACCACAGCTATAAAAATGTAGTTGTAGTTGTAATCCTTGGTGTAAACAGTTTTGTTATATATGTGTGACTAGCCTAACCTGGTAGAAATAGCACTGCAGTGGTGATTCCTTGTCTTCATCAACAAACAGTCCTCCCAAAACATAGAGCAGGTTCTTCTTCGACGTAATGCTAACATGATTGCGAGGTATCTGCTCTGCTATGGCTGCTACGAAGCATTCGTTTTCATCAGCATCATAGGCCACAGCCGCCGTGTCGTTTATCATCAGGATGAGATCCCTGTTGAACATCCCCAACCGTTTGCTGTTATTGAGATAACCAGGCAAGACTTTTCCCCCCTCTTCTTCGCCTTTCTCGCCCTCCTTATTTTGTGGAAGTTTTCCAGCAAACGCGTCTTTGATGACCTTCAGCTTCTTGGCGAGCTCAGGGTCGGCCTTGATGATGTCGTCCTTTTCCACCTTCTCCTTGAAGTATTTCTCAGGTAGTAATCGGAAACGGATGTGTTCGAAAGCATCTCCCAAAGCTTTCGTCCGGTTCTCCTTGTCCTTCCGGACCCATTTCATCAGGAGCTCGAACACGACCTCTTCTTTTTCCACGTTCAGAGCATCGCACCCGATCATAGCGAACAACTCGGGAGCGTTGAACTCAAGAAAGTCCTCATCCTTGGATAAAGTCTCAAAACGCTCCGCTATGAAGTCCCTAGCAGCCATAGCAAGTCTAGGGCAGTTCAAAACCAGTCCCATTCTGAAGATGGCCAAGCAGTTACCCAACGAAAGCTTGTTTTGTAGATAGTTGACGCAAACAGTGAACACGGATGGGATTTGGAATCTGTTGGCGACTGCGAAGACATCTTGCACGTTCTCATCTGTGATTTCGATGTCTGCCGAATAGAGATAGTTCACAATCATGTCCATAATGGTGGGATCCACGTTCTCCAGCACTACTTCCTTGCTGGAGTCTTTCTTCTCAACTCCATCTTCAGTAAAGTACAGCTCTCGGAAATACGGGCTGCATGCAGCCATGATGAGTCTGTGGCAGGGCAGACTCCGATCTCCAACCTTCAGAATACAATCCACAAACTTGTTCTCCTTCAGAAGTTCCTTCAAACCGCCCTGGAGCAGGGTGCTCTGAAAGAGCCTCAGGTCCTCCTTGATACTCATGGGTTCCATCTCAAATTTTGCAGGTCTCGAAGAGGATGCTGTACTTCCTCTTGTCTTGCCGTCTCAGTTGAAAGAGGCTGAAATAACACAGAGCTCCAACACATACCCCCTGCAATTTAAGTCCGCCCCTCTAAATATAGACCCCTCATACAGTCAGAAAGAATTCAGGCTGACCAAACGGGAGCCCAGTGTCGCATTAAGCAGCTGTCAGACTGAAAAAGACAACTGTGAACCTTGGACACACTCAGAGGTCAGGGTTGTTTTGTAAATGAATGTGTTTGGTGCTGTATGACTAAAGGATGGAAGGAGTGACGTGTCAGTAGGAATTCAACAGGTGTCTAAAGAGTTTTAAATAATTGTAAAGGTGTGTGTCATTACCTCCGTTTTGCACATGGTGTCATTTGTACGATTAGTAAGTGTATAGGTCTGTGACTCATTCGTGTTGTGGTTTCTATAAAAAAAAAAAAAAAAACAGTTCAGCCAAAAATGAAAATGGTGTCATTATTTATGCACTTTCAGGATATACATTTTTTTTGTGTTCTTTTTGGGGCTTGACAGACTATAAACGGTAATTGTAAATAGCAAATAATGTGTACATTTTTCTAAATTTGCATTTTGGTTCCACAGAAAACATAACGGCACACAAGTTTGGAACAACATGAGGGTGAGTAAATAATTATTTTTGTATTGCTTTAAATTCTCTTTTTACTTTATAACCTTCTGTTGCCTAAAAGGTCAGCAAACAACAGCTGCTGTCGGACAGGAGCAGTTAATCAGCTCTTCTGGTCATTTGTGAAGTAGTTGAGCTCCTCTGGCACATTTTTAAACAGACCTGTCAAACCTGAGCCAACAAACTGCATGTTTGAAAAAAAGCTGCTATGAAAACTGCTTAAACAGGTGTCGAAAAACATGATTAAACAACAATTTCCATCATCATTTTCACTCGTACATTTATTACAACACAACAGCAAAATTAGCATGTTAAGTTCTCTACATAAAACCAATATGCAAATATTATTTTGTATTTAACACATATATGAATGTTTCTATTTCTGTGTCCATTCATATTACACAAAAGTTTAAAAATTAACTTGTAATTTTTCCAGCATTTTTCTCCTAACATACACTTGGTTCACATTTGATTTGTAAACATGTGTCATAATAAAATATCAAAGAAGACTCTGAAAATAAATAAAACTGACATTTTGCTAATGAAAAATTCTTTATATTGGATGTAAGCAATGCAATGCCAAAATACATAATTTTTTAACCCATGACTTCCCAGAGTCCCTGTAGTGTGAATCCATCTTTTAATTTCTCTATAGCCAGACCCAGCTCTTCAGAGAACACCGGCTCACGATCATGTTGCTTAAAAAGAAGAAAAGATGTCATTTAAATGGAAAGTTCCTCTAGACTGATAGACAGACAGACAGACAGACAGACATAGAATTTACCTTATTTCCATCTGCAAAATAAGCCTTGAGGTGAAAAAGAGAAGGAATAGCACATCAGTGATTGTATGTGCAATAAAATCTACTGTAAGTATTAAATAAGAGAGCATTCCTGATGTCAGAATCATCAGAGCTCTGTGTAAACATTTTTGATACCAGGCAACAAAAGTCTGTGTTGATGGGACATTGTGAGTTGTGGCTTAGGCGATCAGCTATTTTCAGCATGTGAGACACACACACACACACACACACACACACACACACAGCACTGTGTTGAAAGCAGAGTGTCATTATCTCTGAAAGTAGCATATGAGGTAAAGCTCACAGTAAAAGCGTCTGTGTGCTCATCTGGCTCAATCTCCACGTCATCAGGCAGCTGCTCTACTGTCAACTCCTCCAGAGGCTGAGGCTGAGACAGAAAGCTTATGTTATTTACCAACTTTTTTGCTTTTAATTTACTGAAAAGTGGAGCCATTCTAGCCATGTTTAATACTGATGAACAAAAGTATTGTGCTTTTCACTATAGATCAAAAATCTTCAGTACCACCTTTTCTTCCATCTCATATTCCACACCAAAAATGGGGTTTGCAGAGTACACTTTGTGTAAGGAGTTGATTTCCTTCACTGCATCTTGTAACTTGTCCATTGGGTCGATCTTGAATCCCAGCACATATCCTCCTGTCTAAGAGAGAGAAAACAGCACAAAATCTCACTACATTCACACCAGGGAATTAATTCCACATCGACAACCGTTCACAAGTTTGGGGTCAGTAAGGTCTTTTAATGTTGATCTGTAATAATGTTCAAGGCTGCATTTATTTGATTAAAAATACAGTAATATTGTGAGATATTATTACAATTTAAAATAACTGTTTTCTATTTGAATATATTTTAAAATGTAATTTCCTGTGATGCAAAGCTGAATACTCCAGTCTTCAGTGTCACGTGATCCTTCAGAAATCATTCTAATATACTGATTTGCATCTCAAGAAACATTTCTTATTATCAATGTTGAAAAAATTTTTGTGGAAAGCGTGATACTTTTTTTTTTTTAAAGATTCTTTGATAAGCAGAAAGATTACAAGAACAGCATTTATTGAAAAATGTAAATATTTTGTAACACTTTTGGTCAATTTAATGTGTCCTTGCTAAATAATTTCTTTAAAAAAATGTTTGCCTGGTAGTGTACAAATTACTATCCCTTTATTCGTCACATCAAAAATGATAATAATTTTAAGAAAATGTGTGCTTTTAATGAAATGTTAGGGTCACATTATATGACATAAATGTTTTTTTTCTGATGATCTTAATGTTGGTCCTAACTTACCTGTTGAGAGCTCTCAATAACAAGAGCAAGTCCAAATTTAGAGTCTCTAATCCTTATTGAGCGCTTCAAACAAAATAATAAGAAAAAGAAAGCACAGTGTTACTAATTACAACTCATTACTAATGGCTGAGTCTTTTGAAGCAAAAGAAACACTCACAATTTGTAGATAGGGAATGCTGACGTTGAAGCTCTCGTTCATGTTGGCATGCCACACTATCCTCACGTTAGTAATGAAAAACGTTCCAAGATTACCCTGAAACACAAGCCCACGCTTTGTTGTTTAAGGGCACAGCAACAGACATTTCTCAGTTAAATACCTATTAAACAATCAATAACACTGTCAATCCACTGAAAATACCTGATCACTAGACAGGTTCCAGACTCCATTAATTTTGTCATAAACCTGCTCCTGTGGCAGAAGCCTCAGCTGTTTATTCTGAATCAGAGCTCCTCTTAGCTTCAGATCTCGATACATTTTGGAAGTTTCATAAGCTCTGAAAGAAAGAAACACAAATAATTAGTTAACTGTACTAATACTTTACATGCCTTAAGTAAAGGCATGGCTTAATATTTCTTATTATTTGTGTCAGCTGAATGAATAAAATTAAATAAATAAATATTTGATTGACATTCCAATCATTTCAGCATAATATTTTGTTCTATTTTGTAAAGTTTATCGTATGCAACATTTCTTATAGGCTTTCCTATAATAATATTTCCTCTTGAGTAATTAATCTTATTAAAAGGTCCAATTCAACCAATCAAAAACTCTTCTTTCTGATGCTTTCTGTTTTGTCAGATTATGTGGTATTTCTTTATGTCCCTCCCCCTGTAAATCTAATAATTACATTTTTTTTTAAGTATTAAACATTTCTTCAAAGTGCTGCTTAAAATACTTTTAACTGTAAATATTTTTAAAAATGTGGAATTTATTATTCTGCAGTTCACAGAATATTGTATATATTGAGCTACATATCTAAATACTAAATTTAAATAATAGTTTGTGAATTTAGTCAATATGCCAACTCAGATTCTGAAAGAAAAAAAAAAAAAAAGCAATAGAAAAAAAATAGATTATTTGACCTGTCACTAAAGTGGTCTAATCGTGTCATTATGTATAGCATAAGTACCTGTGAACAGCAATGACAGATGTAAACAGTCTTGGACTTCCTGGGACCACATTGGTGAATATGAACTCAAATCTAGTGTTATTAGATTTGGTTAATATGTAAAGCGCTTCAGTCTGACCTCTCAGTTTCTGGAAAAAAGAGGGAATTTGACATCATCCATATGAGCCAGCTAAAAGAATGTGAGGAAAACATGCATCAAGATGACTCACTGAATTTGCTGTCCTCGTGGTGATATTAATAATGCAGTTGTATCCCACAGCTGGTAATAAATAAAAATAGAAGACAAATAAAAAGGTAAATATAAAAGATGAGATGAGTCAGAGAATGATTCCTCAGTGACCATCAACTGATGTTAAGCAGCTCTCTGATGCATGAATGATTACATCACAAATGAAGAATTTGTTTTACTTAAAGGGGTCACATGATGCGATTTCAAGTTTTTCTTTCTCTTTGGAGTGTTACAAGCTCTTGGTGCATAAAGAAGATCTGTAAAGTTGCAAAGACTAAAGTCTCAAATCCAAAGAGATATTCTTTATAAATGGATAGCTGGCAAATCAGAGCACACCTCGCTTTTCAGAACGATGAGCTTTGTAAAAATCAACGCGTTTCAGAAAGGCGGGGCATAGAGGAGAAACAATAATGTACAGTATGTGGAAAATAATGTTTTTTGAACCTTAAACCGCATAAACACATTTCATTACACCAACTACACAAAATAATGTTCTTTTTAGCATCATCGTATGACCCCTTTAAAAACAAGAAAAGAATCAAAATTTTGTTTTATGAGTGCGCTTCATCTGTCCAGTGCAATAAAAGATGTAACGCTCACACAAATTGACTCTTGGTAGTGCCAGTGAATGCCAGATTATCCTCAGATTGGTCACCAGGAGTCTTCCTGTATAAAGACAAAACAAGATGTCCCAATTATTACAACTTAATATACATAAAGGTAACAAGGCTGAAATAATACTTTTAATCACCTCTGTCACCATTATTTCCCTTTGTGTCCTCGATTGAATCCAGGCAGTCGATAAGCGCTTCACCTGGTCTGGTTTTCATCTGCCTTAAATGAAACATAAAATCACTTGCTTCGGTCTGAGAGGAGAATAAAATACTAAATGGTTCATAAAAATATATATATAAAAAAACAGGCCCACATAAAAAAGGTAATAATATACCTTAAATGTATTATGTTTATTTGATATGTATTTAATTATATTTTATAATTAGATATACTGTATGTAATATTCAGTGTTATTTTAATATTACTTAGATACAATGATAGTTTTTATTCAGATTTTAAATGATATAAGCTTTTATGTTTATATTTTCAGTTTTAATTTAAATTGGAGTTGTAGTTTTTGTTTATCTAATATTCATATGTTTCATCTTTATTTTAATTAACACACGTTTTTAATAGTTTTGTTATAATTTAGTTAACAATAATACTCCGTGTATTAGTTTATAAACTGTAAACCTTACTGATCCGAGAGAATGTTAAAACCTTTCAAGATCATTTTATCTCTTTCATTCATTGACTGTGATTACAACATCTGTCGACGTGTAGCACAAAATATCCTTCAAGTTCACAATTAATGTATCTGATTTAATAAATGAACGCCATTAGCTTCTGAGCTAGCAGATTAGCCTGCGGACTTACTGCTGAGTGATATCAAATCTCACGTCTCTGTCCTCCCAGAGTGCGTCCAACACCGACGCCATCACCAGTCCTTACTGTCAGCGCTTCACAAGCGAATTAAACCAAAGTAAATATGTTTTTCCTTCGATAATATTGACTGAAACTCAGTCGCTCTGTAAGAGGATTTAGCGCAGAGCGTCTTCGCGTCACCACGGTAACATCAGTGAGTACGGCGGGCCGGAAGGGACAAACCGCGATTATCTAAAAGTGTAGGCTATATGGTCATATTATAACAATAGTTCTCATGAGTAATATATCTTTAAATCAGCAGTCTATGTGGGATCTATCGATCTATCTATCTATCTATCTATCTATCTATCTATCTATCTATCTATCTATCTAT
>NW_015548335.1:845660-847212 GCF_001515605.1 Sinocyclocheilus anshuiensis
TCTATCATCCTGTCCATCTGTCGTTCTGTTGTTGTGACTATCTATCTATCTATCTATCTATCTATCTATCTATATATCTATCTATCTATCTATCTATCTATCTATCGTTCTATCTATCGTTCTATCATTCTATCGTTCTATCTATCATTCTATCATCCTGTCCATCTGTCGTTCTGTTGTTGTGACTATCTATCTATCTATCTATCTATCTATCTATCTATATATCTATCTATCTATCTATCTATCTATCTATCGTTCTATCGTTCTGTCTATCGTCCTGTCCATCTGTTGTTCTGTTGTTGTGACTATCTATCTATCTATCTATCATCTATCTATCTATCATTCTATCGTTCTATCGTTCTATCATTCTATCGTTCTATCGTTCTATCATCCTGTCCATCTGTCGTTCTGTTGTTGTGACTATCTATCTATCTATCTATCTATCTATCTATCTATCTATCTATCATGTTTTCTCATTCAGTAACAAGCACAAAGTCAGACATCATTATTAACCAAACATTTTATTCAAGAATTCCACAAAAGAACATATTCAAAAATTTCATTTGTATAAAACAGTCAAAAAAATTGTCTACAATTCAATAACGGTTAGAAAAGGGTTGGTTCATTAAAAAAGGCAAACATTGTTTTGAATAAAAAATTCAGGATTCTATTTTGTCTGAATATTATTATAAACCTACTGTGACACATGAAAAAAGAATATATACAAAATATTTTTGAAAATCATAATTGCATTTAAATTATTAGGACTTAGTGACTTAACTATTTGATTCGTTTGTTTATTTGTTTTATTCCCTACAAAATGATAATATCCCCATAAAACCCCTAAGACATAATTTATGACGTTTCAGTCTACTAAATTTGCCTGTGGCTTTACTCAAGTCACAAATTGTATATACATTTTAAATAAAACAAAACATATATACAATCAATTCCCAGTGGATAATATTTCTGCATGTCACAACTGTCAGAGCAGTGCACAGATTCTCAGTGGATACCAAGAAATATAAGAAATGTGAGTTGTGCATTTGAATAAATGGCCTTTGAAGCTTCATAATAACACCTGTGTTTCACTTTAGCAGGTAGTTGTTTATGAAAATCTTTTGACTTATTTGCGGCATAATAAACATTTTCTCCAGATCCTGAGCTTAAAGATAGGGAACATTTTTATGATATTATAAGAACTGTTGAATGCTGTAGGCATCTGTCATTGGGGTACACCATCACCAGCATAAAGTTTATTTATTGGGGTTCATTGTAGAATGACCGATGTAGATCTTCATCCCGTTTAGCCTGCTATAAAAACGAAGGCAGAAAAAGTCAGTAAAAGATGCCAGAAAGATGCAAAGCCTGTCACATTTGGAAGGAAAGTTCAGTATGTGTGATATAATGTTCTTAAGAATGTCTGAAAAAAATATCTACCAAGAAAAGTACTTCAGCTTTTATTTATTAATTTTAATTTATACATATATATATATATATATATATATATATTTATATACAACAATATACAAATATATATTTTATATATAAT
>NW_015548335.1:847292-847478 GCF_001515605.1 Sinocyclocheilus anshuiensis
ATATATATACAGTGGCGTATTTTTGCCCCCTTCCTGTTTTTTTCATTTTTTGCATATTTGTCGTACTTAAAAGATTCAGATCACCAAACAAATTTTAATATTACACAAAGATATTGCAAGTAAATACAAAATGCAGTTTTTAAATGACGATTTCATTTATTAAGAAAAAAAAGCTGTCCAAACCTA
>NW_015548335.1:847563-856889 GCF_001515605.1 Sinocyclocheilus anshuiensis
TTTGTTTTGACAGCTCACCATGTGCTCCGCTGTCTGTGTGGCGTTTTCCCCTCCCACTCGTTATCCTTAATTCTCTTTTGGGTTTTCTGTCACACCTGTTGCCATTCATTCCTCATTAGCCCTCCCCTATTTTAGTCTTTTGTCAGACCGTTGTTGTATGTTGTGCAATGCTTCGCTTGTGACCTTCCTGTCATGTTTGCTTTGTCTTGCCGTGTTGTCTTTTTAGCCCGAGTGCTGTTTTGTTTTTGTTTTTGTTTTTGAACTTCTCATCCTGCCAGTCGAGATCTGTTCTACTACCTGCCCTGGCTATCTCTAGCTCTGTTGAGATTCTGAGCCATCGCCCTAGCCCCTCCCTGCATGCTAAACGCTCTCATCGGGGAGCTCAGTGAGTCCTCAACGCTGCGTCACAAAAGACGCTCTGGTCAGTGCAACTTTGATGCTGCGTCACGGATGACGCTAGGATCAGTCCCTGCTGAGAGGCTCTTTCCTGGTCCTGTGGACTTTGATTTGGGACTTCCTCTATTTTTGTGTTTCTGTTGACTTTTTTCCCTATTGCTCAGTGAGAGCGTAATAAACTTTTTCTGTTACCTGCAAACTGAATCTGTATTTTCCCTGACAGAACGGTCTGACCAGTGATGGATTCAGCAGGTGCAGACCAAGTCAGAGTCGCGGTAAGTCAGCAAGGCATTCTTCTGGGACAGCATTCCAGTCAGTTAACTGCCGCTTCAAGGGAGGTTGAGTGCCTGACAGCCCAAGTAGCAGATCTCAATGTCCAAATACAGGAACTCCAGCGGGAGGCTTTGGCCAGCAGATCACTTGCTACATTTGGTCATTCTCCGTCTCCTGCGCAGCCTGAACCCCATGCTAATAGTCCGCCGCCATATGAGGGGGATCCCAACTCCTGCCGGGCCTTCCTGTCCCAGTGCTCTCTTGTCTTCGCACTCCAGCCTCGCCGCTATGCTACAGAGGAGTCCCAAGTAGCATTTGTTATTACCCTCCTGAAAGGAAAGGCCCGGGACTGGGCTGCGGCTGTGTGGGACACTCGTGCTCCATTCTGTGCCACATTCAAAGATTTCAGAGCTGAGATGATCAAGCTGTTTGACCGCTCTGCTCAGGGCGATGAGGCAGCCTCACAGTTGGCGCGGTTGAGTCAGGGCAGACGTTCAGTTACGGATTACTCTATCCAGTTCAGAACTCTGGCGGCCACCTGTGACTGGAATGAGGCGGCTTTACGTGCAAGGTTTCGGGAGGGGTTGGACGACGACATCCAGGATGAGATCCCTCACAGTTGGCGCGGGTGAGTCAGGGCAGACGTTCAGTTACGGATTACTCTATCCAGTTCAGAACTCTGGCGGCCACCTGTGACTGGAATGAGGCGGCTTTACGTGCAAGGTTTCGGGAGGGGTTGGACGACGACATCCAGGATGAGATCGTTACTCACTCATGATTTTGACACCCTTGTGGAGCTGACACTCCGTGTTGAGGGGCGCCTTCATCGTCGACGCCAGCGATGGAGAGCTCAATCCTCGTGGAGGTTGGAGGAGGGTGCCTCCAGTGCTGCCCCCACCTCCTCGTCTCCTTCAACAGACCCAGAGCCCATGCAAGTGGGGCACCTTCGCCTTACCCCTAAGGAGAAGCAGGATCGGTTGACTCGGGGACTTTGCCTGTACTGCGGGAAGCCAGGCCATCGGGCTATCCAGTGTCCTTTAAAAGCCGGAGCCCATCAGTAATCCGGGGGATCCTGGTGGGCGCTACTCCTTATCTCGACTCCCCCATCTCACGTACCCTGCTCAAAGTCTCAGTTCAGTATAAGGACACCTTCCATCCCTGTTCAGCACTGGTTGACTCGGGTGCCGAAGGCAACTTCCTGGATGCCTCTGTTGCTGCATTGTGGGGTATTCCTGCCATTCCACTTCCCTTTCCTATCTCTGTCCGCTCCCTTAATGGTGTCCTCATCTCCTCCATTACCAATTCCACTCCTTCTGTAAGTCTTATTGTCTCTGGCAATCACCGTGAGGTGATTGAGCTGTACCTCCTAGATTCCCCGGGTGCTCCCGTTGTCCTAGGGCACCCGTGGCTGGTGCAGCACAACCCTCACGTGGATTGGTCTGGCAATTCTGTGTTCTCTTGGAGTCAGTCTTGTTTGGGTGCTGCCTTGTCTCCTGGCTCTGTGTCTTCTGTTTTTCAGGTTGAGGAGGTCGATCTCACCGGGGTCCCGGAGGGGTACCGCGATCTTTGTCGGGTCTTCCGTAAGTCCCGGGCCACATCCTTACCACCTCATCGGCCGTATGACTGTGCCATCAATCTCCTCCCAGGCACTTCTCCGCCCAAGGGTCGTCTGTATTCCCTATCCGGTCCTGAGAGGGAGGCCATGGACAAGTATATTCAGGAATCCTTAAATGCCGGCCTCATCCGACCCTCTTCCTCACCCGCTGGGGCTGGGTTCTTCTTCGTTAAGAAGAAGGATGGCTCCCTGTGACCCTGCATTGACTACCGGGGCCTTAATGACATCACTATAAGAAACAGGTATCCTCTGCCTTTGATGTCGTCAGCCTTTGAGTTGCTACAGGGAGCCAGGGTCTTTACCAAGCTAGACCTCCGTAATGCCTACCATTTGATCCGTATACGTGAGGGGGATGAGTGGAAGACAGCATTCAACACCCCAACGGGACACTTTGAATACCGGGTCCTACCCTTCGGGCTGACTAACGCCCCAGCTGTCTTCCAGGCCCTGGTGAACGATGTGTTGAGAGACATGGTGAACAGATTTGTCTTTGTGTACCTTGATGATATTCTCATCTTCTCTCCCTCTTTGCAGGCCCACACTCAACATGTCCATCAGGTGCTACAACGGCTGCTGGAGAACCAGCTGTACGTCAAGGCGGAGAAGTGCGTGTTCCATGCCAAGTCGGTTTCGTTCTTGGGGCATATAATCTTGACGGAGGGGATCAAAGCTGATCCGACTAAGGTAAGGGCCGTGGCTGAGTGGCCAACCCCTGACTCGCGGAAGGCGTTGCAGCGGTTCTTGGGGTTCGCCAACTTCTATAGGCGATTCATCCGGAACTTTAGCCTGGTTGCTGCACCCTTAACGGCACTCACCTCACCTAAGGTACCGTTCAGATGAAATGTACAGGCTCAGGAGGCCTTTGATGTTCTTAAGTCCCGTTTCATCTCTGCTCCTGTTCTTTGTCTCCCAGATCCTGAACGGCAATTCATTGTTGAGGTGGATGCCTCTGATGTCGGGGTAGGCGCGGTCCTGTCCCAGCGGTTCCCCAGAGAAAAACCCTGTGCCTTTTCTCACCGTCTGAGCCCTGCTGAGCGGAATTATGACATAGGTAACAGGGAGCTGCTGGCAGTCAGGCTGGCTTTGGGGGAGTGGCGTCACTGGTTGGAGGGAGCAGCGTGGCCCTTCTTGGTCTGGACGGATCACAAGAATTTAGAGTACATCTGTTCGGCCAAGAGGTTGAATGCTCGCCAGGCCCGCTGGGCACTCCTTTTTTTTTTTTTTTTTTTTTGGGTGGTTTAACTTCTCCCTCTCGTATCGGTCAGGTTCCAAGAATGTTAAGCCTGACGGCCTTTCTCGTTTGTTCGAGGATCCTGGGGATGAGGCGGGCCCCGAAACCATTCTCTCCAGGGAGGTGGTGGTAGGGTCCCTTTCCTGGGATGTCGAGCGGCGGGTGGGGGAGGCCGTGCGGAGGGGGGAGGTCCCAAGGGGGTGTCCAGGGGGTCGGTTGTTTGTGCCGGCTGCGCTGCGTCCTGAGGTCCTTCAGTGGGGTCATGAGTCCAGAGTAGTCTGTCATCCGGGGGTTCGGAGGTCGCTGGCTGCCATCCGTCAGCGATTTTGGTGGCCATCCATGGCCCAAGATGTCAGGCAGTTTGTGTTGGCTTGCTCAGTTTGCGCTCAGAATAAGACGTCTAACCAGGCTCCTGTTGGTCTGTTACAGCCTTTACCCATTCCCTCTCGTCCATGGTCACATGTGGCCCTTGATTTCGTCACTGGTCTTCCCCCGTCGAGAGGTAACACCGTGATTCTGACGGTGGTGGACCGCTTCTCCAAGGCGGCCCATTTTATCCCCTTACCCAAACTCCCCTCCACCAAGGAGACAGCTCAGGTGGTCGTGGACCACGTCTTCCGGATTCATGGTCTTCCGGTGGATGTGGTCTCCGACAGAGGACCACAATTTGTCTCTGTCTTTTGGAAAGAGTTCCGTAGACAGATCGGGGCCTCGACGAGTCTGTCTTCAGGTTTTCACCCTCAGACCAATGGGCAGTCCGAGCGAGCCAACCAGGATCTCGAGAGAGCTCTCCGCTGTCTGGCATCACATAGTCCGAGCTCCTGGAGTCAACAGCCACAATTCGTCTCCCGGTTTTGGAAAGAGTTCTGTAGACAGATCGGGGCCTCTACGAGTCTGTCTTCAGGTTTTCACCCTCAGACCAACGGGCAGGCCGAGCGAGCCAACCAGGATCACTGTCATGACTTCAGTCTGATCTGCTGTGTTTTGTCTTTCTGTGTCTGTGTGCTTGGTCTCTGAGCACATGGGTTTTGTTTTGACAGCTCACCATGTGCTCCGTTGTCTGTGTGGCGTTTTCCCCTCCCACTCGTTATCCTTAATTCTCTTTTGTGTTTTCTTTCACACCTGTTGCCATTCATTCCTCATTAGCCCTCCCCTATTTTAGATCCTCGCGCGCTCAGTCTTTTGTCAGACCGTTGTTGTATGTTGTGCAATGCTTCGGTTGTGACCGTCCTGTCATGTTTGCTTTGTCTTGCCGTGTTGTGTCCTTTTTAGCCCTGAGTGCTGTTTTGTTTTTGTTTTTGAACGTCTCCTTCTCATCCTGCCAGTCGAGATCTGTTCTGCTACCTGCCCTGGCTATCTCTAGCTCTGTCGAGATTCTGAGACATCGCCCTAGCCCCTCCCTGCACGCTAAACGCTCTCATCGGGGAGCTCAGTGAGTCCTCATCGCTGCGTCACGAACGATGCTCTGGTCAGTGCAACTTTGACGCTGCGTCACGGATGACGCTAGGATCAGTCCCTGCTGAGAGGCTCTTTCCTGGTCCTGTGGACTTTTGATTTGGGACTATTTTTGTGTTTCTGTTTTTTCCCTATTGCTCAGTGTGAGCGTATTAAACTTTTTCTGTTACCTGCAAACTGAATCTGTGTTTTCTCTGACAAGACTGGGCAAAAACGGCATCCATGGGAGAGTTCCAAGGCAAAAACCACTGCTGACCAAAAATAACACAAAGGCTCGTCTCACATTTGCCAAAAAATATCTTGATTATCCCCAAGACTTTTGGGCAAATATTCTGTGGACTGATGAGACAAAAGTTTAACTTTTTGGAAGGTGTGTGTCCCGTTACATCTGGCGTAAAACCAACACAGCATTTCATAAAAAGAACATCATACCAACAGTCAAACATTGTGGTGGTGGTGGTAGTGTGATGGTCTGAGCTTCAGGACCTGGACAACTTGCCATAATTGATGGAGCCATGAATTCTGCACTCTATCAGAAAATCCTGAAGGAGAATGTCTGGCCGTCAATTTTTGACCTCAAGCTCAAGCGCACTTGGATTATGCAGCAGGACAACGATCCCAAACACACCTGCAAGTCCACCTCTGAATGGCTCAAGAAAAACTAAATTAAGGTTTTGGAGTGGCCAAGTCCGGACTTAAATCCGATTGAGATGCTGGGGCATGCTCAAACCCTCCAATGTGGCTGAATTAAAACAATTCTGCAAAGAAGAGTGGGCCAAAATTCCTCCACAGCGATGTGAAAGACTCATTGCCAGTTATCGCAAACACTTGATTGCAGTTGTTGCTGCAAAGGGCGGCACAGCCAATTATTAGATTTAGGGGGCAACTACTTTTTCACGTAGTGCCAGGCAGGTTTGGACAGCTTTTTTCCCTTAATAAATGAAATCATTATTTCAAAACTGCATTTTGTATTTACTCAGGTTATCTTTGTGTAATATTAAAATTAGTTTGATGATCTAAATCATTCAAGTGTGACAAATGTGCAAAAAATAAAAAACAGGAAGGGGGCAAAAACATTTTCACAGCACTCAATATATATAATTTTTGTGTGTGTGTGTGTGTAATTTTTTATTTTTTCTTATTTTTTTTTAGGTTTTTCATTTAATATTTAAATTTCATATTTCAGCTTCATTTCAGTTACCAAAATTGATTTTATTTGTTTTAGTTTTTGTTAACAATATTAAGCTTATTTTTGCTAAATGTAACAAATATTTGTAATAAATGTAATAATTAATAACACTGCTGTTGACAGAGCTTATCTTGTATTAACTCTTGATTCATGTCCGTAGGAGCGAATAATACCTCTGGCGGTGAGGACACACGTCTTCTTGCATTCTTCTTCTGTCTGGAAGCGGTTCTCGTTTCCCTGACAGCCTCCGTACCAGAATTGAGCACAAGCGTTTGCCTGTTTGTCGTAGTACCAGCGAATTACGTAGTCTCTACAGGAGCCCTGACTCAGACTGAGCAAACACCGAGGACCCAGAGGAGCCGATTCTGGGCGAAGAAGAGAAAGTAATATCACTAAACACTTTCAGAAAATATATATATATTTTTTAAATGTTTTTTATATTATAAAAGTATCATTTTAATATACTTTTAACCATTCAGAAAACCTACTATAAAAACGATATTTATCAATTCAGAAAACTTACTATATTCAATTTAATATTTAATATTGTCAATAGGTTTTACAACTTTTGTATACAAAATTAATATTATATATTATTTTTATGATAAAATATTTTAGCCTATTGGTAATATTTAATATTGTCAATATTTATGTTTTATAGCAGCTTTTGCATAAAAATGATATATTGTTATTCATTACTTTATATATTAAAAATATAATAGTAATTTTTTTTTATATTAAATTTTGTATAAAATTTTTTGTATCTATATTTTATATTATATTATATATTTAAAACTATTATATGTAAAATTGTATTATTATACATTTATATGTATGTATACATTTATATCATAAAATACAATTGTCATTCTATCTTTTGTCCTATTTGTAATATTCCATATTGTCAACATAAAATCAATAAAAATTGTATTTATTATTTTATAATATAAAGAAATTTTTTTATCACATACACACACATACACACATATATATATATATATATATTATTCATTATTAATTTTATATTATAGAAACATAATTTGTAATATTTAATAATTTGCAATATATAATATTTCCAGCCTATTGACAATATTCAATATCATCAATAAATTTGTGTAAGAACAGTTGTATAAAAAAAAAAAACTACCTTTTATCACTACAGGACGAGGCTTTGCATTCACATTCACTGAAGTAGAATGTGTTGATACTGATGATGATGAAGAGGATGAAGATGATGATGATGTTCCTGGCTGTACAGGTTGGACAGTCTTATTGACAACAGCAATAGTGCTTCCACTTTGAGTTTGTGTCTTAATGTCTAGATCCTCGCCTTCATAGTCATTCTCCACCTGCACAGAAGCAACAACACCGAATCAGACAGCGGTCTGGTTCAAATCAGTCTGCATTAGTCTAGCGTGCATAAGAAATTCACAGTAAGTTAGTTGTGTTGATTGACCTGTGCTTTGAGAGGACCGGGGTTGATGGGAAGAGGTATGCTGTGTCCTCTGCCTCTAGAGTGAGTCTGAGATCTGTCCAGTGAAATCTCCTGAAATCTGTTCCCGTAAACATTATTCCTGTATGAAGAAACATCCTCTTGGCCGTTACCGTAGCCGTATCCGTTGAAGCCGTTGGTAATCCGGTTGAAGTAAAGGGCCCCGTTCTCATCCTCACAGAACTGGCTGACCAGCTTAGACTCCAGAGCTGCATGATGAGACCAAACACAGAGCAAGATGCAATTATATAACTTGAACTTTACATCTTTGCAGTTAGGATTATTCATTATGATCTTGCTGGTGATACAAAATTAAGCAGCACTTTTGCAGTGATTTTTTTATTAAAAAAAATTATTTGGCCAGTCTTAAAGTGTGTATTATTATGAGTTAAGACTTGTTTAAAGATGTTTAAATAATGTCTCTGATTTAAGTTCAGTCTGAAAAATACAGTTAAAATTGGTAAAACTGATTCTTTTTAGGGAATCTGTTCAAATTGTCCATTTCTTTTCAATGAACTGATTTAAAACTCAAACATAGGTCAAGGTGAAGTTTATTTATATAGCACCTTAAAAGCAACGAGTGCTGACCAAGGTGCTGCACAACCAAAACACCAGAAAAATCAACTAACAAAAGCATTAAGACAATATAAAATTTGAAATCATTAAATAATACAATAAGTAATGCAAGACATCACCAAACAAAGAAACAAACAGAAACAAAACAAAAAAGTACTTTCAAGTTAAGCAAAAGCCTGAGAAAAAAAGATATGTTTTAAGAGATGATTTAAAAGAAGATGATCTAATGGATAAAGGCAAAGAGTTCCAGAGTGTAGGGCCAAGAACTGAAAAAGCTCTGTTCCCTTTAGATTTTAAACGAGATTTTGGGACAATCAATAACTTCTGAGAAGATGACCTAAGCGTTCTCACAGGAGAATAGAAATGGAGAAGATCTGAAATGTAAATTGGGGCAAGACCATGAAGTGCTTTAAAAACTAAAACCTTAAAATCAACTCTGAATTTAACAGGTAACCAGTGAAGTGAAGCTAACACTGGGGTAATATGCTCCCTCTTTTTTGTCTCTGTCAAAAAGTGAGCAGCAGCTTTCTGTACCAATTGTAAACGTGATAGTGAAGACTGGTTAATTCCAGCATAAAGAGCGTTACAGTAATCCAGCCTGGTTGAAATTAATGCATGAATAACAACCTCTAAATCATTAAAACTAAGAAAACTTTTCAGCTTGCGAAGCCCCTTCAGCTGCAAAAAACTGGCTCTGACTACAGAGTTAATTTGTTTGTCAAATTTCAATTCAGGATCAAAAATAACTCCCAGATTTTTAACCTTTTCATGGATGTTTTCTTCAAAAGGGCCCAGAGTAGGTCTTAAATTATGTAAATGGTGAGAAGGGCCAAACAATATAACTTCAGTCTTTTTTTGATTCAACTCTAGGAAATTATTTTCCATCCAATTCTTGATGTCTTCTAAACAAGCCAGCAAGGAAGACACTGAATCAGAACCTGATTTTAGAGGAAAATAAAGCTTAAATGTGGTATGAAATTTTATGAGACTCAAATATAAAACGAAGAGGGAGCAAATACAGGGAGAATAAAATTGGACCCAAAATAGAGCCCTGGGGTACTCCACAAGTGATGGGAACTGAGCTTGATGAAAATTCACC
>NW_015548335.1:858698-877065 GCF_001515605.1 Sinocyclocheilus anshuiensis
AATAACTTTTGCTGTATTTTAACTCTTGCATTAAACATTTTCAAAATAATTGGTGACAATGGCTGTTATACATTTAAAAAAATATATATATAATTGTATTATATTTTTCAGCATTATATATTCTATTATATTATATAGCAAATCAATTTTTGCTATTCATGTATGTATTTGTTTTATATTATAAAAATATAATGTTTACATTTTTTTAGCCTAGTGACAATATTCAATATTGTTAATACATTTTACATGTCTGAATGTATGAAATATTTTTTTTTTAGATTATATCTATATTTAATACATTTTATTATTTTATATAGAAAAATAGTATTTTATATCAAATAGAATATTTTATTCTATTTTTCACCCTGTTGACAGTATTTATTGTCAATATTTGTTTTATGACAACTGTATGACAATACATTTTATATTATATATTTATATGATAATAACAATAATAATTTGTTATATTGCCCAGGCCTATATGCAAAAATAAATAAATAAACAAACAAACATCTCTCTGTGTATATAGGTTAATTTTCTTCCATGCTCACCTGGCAGTGTGTTGTAGTCATCAATGAGGAACATATGTTCACTGTCAGGGTCAGAAGCGATGAGGTTGAGCTCCCTCAGGAACTCGGCCTGCGTTGGGTCAGAAGTGTTCACGATTCCCAGCGCATACATCTCAATACAGGGAGAATAAAATTGGACCCAAAATAGAGCCCTGGGGTACTCCACAAGTGATGGGAACTGAGCTTGATGAAAATTCACCAATTTCCACCGAAAAGCTCCTATTTGTGAGATACGATGCAAACCAGTCTAATGCAGTACCACAAATGCCAACCTCAAGATTGAATCTTTTTAACAGGATGCGGTGATCTACTGTATCGAAAGCTGCGCTCAGGTCCAATAATAAGAGAATAGTACAGTTACCAGTGTCTGCAGATAACAAGAGATCATTTACTACTCTTAAAAGAGCTGACTCAGTACTGTTTTGCTCTAAAGCCAGACTGAAAAGGATCCAGAATATCGTTAGAATTTAGGTAGAGGGAAATCTGGTTGAATACAACCTTTTCCAAAACTTTGTGCAGAAATGGCAGTTTTGAAATAGGCCTTTAATTATTTAATTCAGTATTATTTTATATAGAAAAATAGTATTTTATATCAAATAGAATATTTTATTCTATTTTTCACCCTGTTGACAGTATTTATTGTCAATATTTGTTTTATGACAACTGTATGACAATACATTTTATATTATATATTTATATGATAATAACAATAATAATTTGTTATATTGCCCAGGCCTATATGCAAAAATAAATAAATAAACAAACAAACATCTCTCTGTGTATATAGGTTAATTTTCTTCCATGCTCACCTGGCAGTGTGTTGTAGTCATCAATGAGGAACATATGTTCACTGTCAGGGTCAGAAGCGTTGCATAGTTTTCCTAAAATTAACACATTAATCAGCTTTGATTATGTCTTGTCTCTGAAAAATAATTAAACAATTACTGTATTTGCAAATATTTGCAATGCATATGATTGCATAGTTTTCCTAAAATTAACTCCTTAATCAGCTTGATTGTCTTCTCTTTGATAAAACATTGAAAAATGACCGAATTTGCTCATATTTACAATGCATATGTTTGCATAGTTTTCCTAAATTAACTCATTATTATAATGCATATGGTTGCGTACTAAAATGTAATCATTAATCACCTTGATTATGTCTTCTCTCTGAAAAATCATTGAAAAATGACTGAAATTACCAGTATTTGCACTGCATATGGATGCATAGATTTCCTAAAATTAACTCCTTAAAGAGCTTGATTTTCTTCTCTTCAAAAAATCATTAAAAAATACTAAATTGGCTAATATTTACAATGCATATAATTGCATAGCCTTTTCTGAAATTATCTCCTTAATTGGCTTGATAATGCCTTCTCTCTAAAAAAAATAATTTAAAAATGACAGAATTTTAAATATTTGCAATGCATATGGTTGCACAGTTTTTCAAAAAGTAACTCAAAATACAGCTGAAAAGATGCAAATGTATTAGATCTTACCGTGAGCCCTTGTTCGCCCTTGATTCCTGCTCTTCCCTAAAGGGAGAGATTAAAACACTCATGTTGTACAATGTGATTTAGTATTCACATTTAAAACTCCGTCTGCTTTTACACAAAAGATGGTTTATAGTAACTAAATTAACTCACAGCTAGTCCTGGAGTCCCTGGGTCACCCATGTCACCTCTCATTCCTTTGAAGCCTCTCTCGCCCTGCAAACCACGATCGCCCTGCAGGACAGAGAGATTTACAGATGAATTAAAGGATTCATATCATACATTTTTACTAATAATTTTTCTTCCTGAAGTCAAGTTCAATTGAGTCATTTCTTGCTATTGTGCCTCTAAGACATCTATGTAAATGCCCTCTACACACGTAATATGTGATACAGAGTGCTTCTCTTATTTACAAGCTGCATGTTTGCTGCCGAGTCTTTATGTTGCTAGTATGATCTAAACCAAAGTCTCACCTTGGAGCCTGGAAGTCCCTCTCCTGATGGGCCCCTCGGCCCTGTCACTCCAGGAGCCCCCTGATCACCCTGATGGATTTAACAAACAAGTTTATTTTCTGACCTGGTCATCATGACTTGAACATAATGCTATGTTGCATTAGAATATTCTGTATTTTGAATATTCTCTATATAGGGGAAGTCGTGGCCTAATGGTTAGAGAGTTGGACTTGTAATCCTAAGGTTGCGGGTTCGAGTCTCGTACCAGCAGGGATTGTAGGTGGGTCAGAAGCGATGAGGTTGAGCTCCCTCAGGAACTCAGCCTGTGTTGGGTCAGAGCTGTTCACGATTCCCAGCGCATACATCTCAATGTTCGCCACTTGAGCCTCGCGTACTGCCATATCCAGCTTAACAGGTTCTCTCTTGTCCGTCTGTCCATCCGTAATGACAATGGCTACTTTTCTGACACCGTTCCTGGCGCTGTAAAAGGCTTCTTGTGTGGCTTTGCGGATGGCAGTGCCAGTGTAGGTGCCCTCTCCCATGTAAGGCATGTTCCTAATCGCCTTCTTGACATCCTGCTTGGTCATATACCTGGCCAGGTTAAACTCCAGATGAACGTCCAAGCTGTAAAGAATCAGACCGATTCTCGTGGCATTACGACCCACTGTGACGCGGTCCACTAAAGCTGTGACGAAGTCCTTGATGATCTCAAAGTTTTCCGGGCCCACGCTTTCAGAGCTGTCAATCACAAACACCAGCTCCATGGGCCTTTCCTTGCACTTAATACCACATCCTAGAATTATATGCAGTCATATCATGACACACCTGTTTTACTCATTATCAAATCATTTGTTTTGTCATATTTAAAGTGTACAACTCACCACAAATCTCCTTAATCAGCTTGATTATGTCTTCTCTCTGAAACATAATAAAAAAATGACTGAATTTGCTAATATTTACAGTGCATACGTTTTGAAGGACAAATTATTCAATTTCCCGGTCAAACTCCACATATTTCACTTTAAACTTAAAAATATATATAAGTATAGTATAGTCCACCCCCCAAGAAATAAACATTCTGTCATTATTTATTCACTCTAATGTTGTTCCAAACCTGTATGACTTCTTTGTTCTGCAGAACCTACAAGAAATTTCAACAGTTTCGGTTTCCATTGACTTCCATTATATGGATAAAATATACAATGGAAGTCAAAGACAATAGAAACTGTTTGGTCACCAACATTCTTCAAAATATGTTTTTTTTTTGTGTTCTCTAGAAGGAAAAGAGTCATACAGGTTTGGAAGGACATGTGAGTGAACAAATAATGACAGAATATTCATTTTTGGGTGTACTATCCTTTTAAAAACAGTGTCTTGGTCATTTTTGAAGTACATTTTCAATTGTTTGGCTGACATTATGAAAACAAAACAAATTTTTTAAAGCGTAAATACAGAAATATCCAGACTAAATGTGAAAAAATATATAATTTTAGCTATATCGCCCCACCCTATATTGCAGGTAGTTGATGGTTAACCTACTTTGTGTCCCTGAATGCCTTCCCCTGGGGGTCCTTGTGGTCCTGGAGGACCTGGTCTTCCCATGTTGCCCTGAAACAGCAAGACAGCAGAATTAATATGGGAGGAACAGACAGCTTGTCTTCCTCAATCCCCACAGCAACACAGACAGACTCCCTGTGCATGCTGTTCAGAGCTCTTGTTCTGGACGTGTGGGGCGTTCAGTATCACAGTCTCATTACTGTAGTCAGAGAGATTCCCGGGAGAGTTTATATCAGATGACATGAATATCAATCTTACCAGTGGTCCCTGCAGTCCTTCACCAGGTGGTCCTGGCAAACCAGGCAAACCCCTGAATCCAACGTCTCCCTGAAATGAAAGTGAAGTTTTACCAAAAGCACCATTTAAGTTTATTCCAACTATGCAGGACATTTGAATGTTTCCATCATATATGACTTAATACATTTAACTCAGTATTTCTATAATAACTGCCACCCAATCATTAGTCTGCTTTCTGTTATCACAATAACACACTTAAGTATGAATTTTAATTTCACTACTTAGAAAGTTGTTATATTTGTAGAAGTTAAAATAAAATAAAATGTAAATTTTATTTTTATTATTATTTACTTTGTTATTATATGATAAGGTAATATTTTCTCTAATATAAATGTTTTTAAACAAAACATTTTTAGGAATATTGTTTTAATTCATAATCCATTTTTACATTTTTTTCTATCACTTTACATCCTGTTACATCCATTTTACTACCAAATGCTACTTCCTTAATTACATCATTCACCAGGATAATTACATAATTTTTAAGTGTACTCAACAACACAAAGGTCAGTAATAGTAATAGTAAAGTTCTGTGATGTTTTGTGCTACAAACTCTGAAACGGTTGGTCATGATTGATACATTTATAGAAATCAGTATGAAAATATTAGCATTTCAAAGGATGGTTAAAAAAAAATACACAATTAACTTCAGTCACAGCCTCACAACAACCTCACAGAGCAATGACTAACTTAAGCTCTTTAGAATGACTAACTTAAGCTCTTTACTTCCATTCTGTTCATTTCCATGTAGATAATTGTGGACATGTGAGTGAACAAATAATGACAGAATATTCATTTTTGGGTGTACTATCCTTTTAAAAACAGTGTCTTGGTCATTTTTGAAGTACATTTTCAATTGTTTGGCTGACATTATGAAAACAAAACAAATTTTTTAAAGCGTAAATACAGAAATATCCAGACTAAATGTGAAAAAATATATAATTTTAGCTATATCGCCCCACCCTATATTGCAGGTAGTTGATGGTTAACCTACTTTGTGTCCCTGAATGCCTTCCCCTGGGGGTCCTTGTGGTCCTGGAGGACCTGGTCTTCCCATGTTGCCCTGAAACAGCAAGACAGCAGAATTAATATGGGAGGAACAGACAGCTTGTCTTCCTCAATCCCCACAGCAACACAGACAGACTCCCTGTGCATGCTGTTCAGAGCTCTTGTTCTGGACGTGTGGGGCGTTCAGTATCACAGTCTCATTACTGTAGTCAGAGAGATTCCCGGGAGAGTTTATATCAGATGACATGAATATCAATCTTACCAGTGGTCCCTGCAGTCCTTCACCAGGTGGTCCTGGCAAACCAGGCAAACCCCTGAATCCAACGTCTCCCTGAAATGAAAGTGAAGTTTTACCAAAAGCACCATTTAAGTTTATTCCAACTATGCAGGACATTTGAATGTTTCCATCATATATGACTTAATACATTTAACTCAGTATTTCTATAATAACTGCCACCCAATCATTAGTCTGCTTTCTGTTATCACAATAACACACTTAAGTATGAATTTTAATTTCACTACTTAGAAAGTTGTTATATTTGTAGAAGTTAAAATAAAATAAAATGTAAATTTTATTTTTATTATTATTTACTTTGTTATTATATGATAAGGTAATATTTTCTCTAATATAAATGTTTTTAAACAAAACATTTTTAGGAATATTGTTTTAATTCATAATCCATTTTTACATTTTTTTCTATCACTTTACATCCTGTTACATCCATTTTACTACCAAATGCTACTTCCTTAATTACATCATTCACCAGGATAATTACATAATTTTTAAGTGTACTCAACAACACAAAGGTCAGTAATAGTAATAGTAAAGTTCTGTGATGTTTTGTGCTACAAACTCTGAAACGGTTGGTCATGATTGATACATTTATAGAAATCAGTATGAAAATATTAGCATTTCAAAGGATGGTTAAAAAAAAATACACAATTAACTTCAGTCACAGCCTCACAACAACCTCACAGAGCAATGACTAACTTAAGCTCTTTAGAATGACTAACTTAAGCTCTTTACTTCCATTCTGTTCATTTCCATGTAGATAATTGTGTAGACTTTGTGTAAATAATCAAGCCATATTGAATGAAGCTCTTTATTTCCATTCTGTTCATTTCCATGTAGATAATTGTTTGGACTTTGTGTAAATAATCAGGCCATATTTAATGAAGCTGAAGTGCCTTAACACATTTCTGAAAGCCACAATTGACCCTCCTATATCATCATAAATACATGAAGTGGTAACTTCACCTTTGGTCCAGGAACACCAATGCCTTCAGGGCCGGGCTCACCTGGTGGTCCTGGTAAACCAGACAGACCCTGTGTAAAATAAACACACACGCTCAAATACCCAGCAACACACCTGATTAATGGGAATTGTGATAAAAATGACTGATAATGTTAAGTGAAGTATGGGCATGCAGTGATGTTATATGGAAATAGGGATGTAAGAAGTTGCTTACCACTGGACCAGGAAATCCTTCACCTTTAGGTCCAAATGGTCCGGGCGGTCCTGGGTTACCTCGATCACCCTAAATGTGATAAGGAAGGACTATAACTTCATATATACTGGTTAAATGTTTGGAATAATTATGATATTTTAAAATGTTTTTAAAAGGAGTCTTTGCTCACCAAGGCTGCATTTTAAAATAAAAAATACAGTAAAAACAGTAATACTGTGAAATATTATTATAATTTAAAGCATATTAAAAGAAAAGAAAGCAGCAAAAACGGGTGTTGACACTGATAATACTAAGAAACATTATTAATATTCGAGCATTATTAATAATCAGTAATAACTGAGCAGCAAATCTGCATATTAGAATGATTTCTGAAGGATCATGTGACACTGAAGACTGGAGTAATGATGCTGAAAATTCAGCTTTGCATCACAGGAATAAATTACAAAAAAATAAAATACTTACATTTTAAAATATTCAAATAGAAATCAGTTTTTTTTAATTGTAATAATATTTCACACTATTATTATTATTATTATTATTATTGTCTGATCAAAAAAATGTTGCCTTGGTGAGTATAAGAGACTTGTTTCAAAAACATTGAAATTATCCCAATTGTCTATATAAAATGTTTGCCGTTTCATGATTAGCATAAACAAAATGTCTCGTTATAAATACATTTCTTTCAAAAACATGTTTAAAAAAAACTCTAAATTATTCCACACTTTTGACCAGTAAAAAAAAAGCTATATAGAGCTGCTTTATGATTAGCATAGTCAAAATCTCTTATTTCAGTATTTGTTTTCACAAAACATGATAAAATCTGAATTATTCCACACTTTTGATCAGTTATATACTGTACATATTGCTCAATCAAACTCCCTCATTCCTTTTACTCATTTTCTTCATTGTTCTACAGGTTAAAAAGTCCCACCCACCTTTGGACCAGGCAAACCGTAACCAGTCTCTCCAATCGGTCCGGGAGGACCAGCGGCACCCACATCACCCTGAAGACATGAGAAGATGAGGTCATACCATTACTTCTCTGTTTTATTGATGAATGTGAAATAGAAACGTTCTGATTCATAGTGTTGGCAGTGGGCCATTAATACAACGACATCTCCCAGCCTGCAGGGAGTGGCACAGTTGTAGTAGCTTGGCGTTGTTACCTTTGCTCCTGCAAGAGCTCGTCCAGGTAATCCCGGCATGCCCAGCCTTCCTGGCGTACCTGGCTCTCCCTAAAAAACAACAGTGTAATGTTCCAGTGATGCAACTGCATTACTGCTCAAACTATGTGAGAAACCACAGGCATTTATTGCACTGCTACTTCAAACAATGAACGGTTTTGTAAGCTTGGAGTTAAAAAAAATCAAATTTTCTCACATTTAATCTTTTTGTTTTATTTTAAACATTATTATATTTAGTTCTTTTAGTTATTCTTTATCGTTTTCATCCTCGACCCTATAGAGCACAACAGTAAGGTTCTGGAAATAGAAACCTCATTCCTTTATTCCCTGTACTCTTTCATAGTTGCAGACATTTAAATATTTTGCAGTAAATATACACTACCATTCAAAAGTGTTAGGTTTTTGTAAAATGATCAAAATTAAAGTTAAAACAGTAATATTGTGAAATACTATTACAATTTAAAAAAAAGATTTTTGTGGAAACTGTGATACTTTTGATGAATCATGATGAAGTCTTTGATGAAGTTCAAAAGAACAGCATTTATTTAAAATAGATTTTTTTTTTACATTTTATAAAGCCTTTATTGTCACTTTTAATGAATTTAATGTGTTCTTGCTGAATAAAAGTAATTTCTTAAAAAAAAAAATCTTAGGCTGCGTGTCCACCAAAACGTTTTTGCTGAAAACGTCAAGCGCTTGTGAATGATTTTTCATTACCAATAATATGGTAGTCCACCAGTTCCATCTGGTAAAGACATAAATACTCGGAGACAAGCAATATTAAAACTTCTCCAATGTTGTTTAGTCGTAGTACAAGCAGGGTGGTCGGTATTAGTCCCGCCCCTCCTCCACTGTGATTGGTTAGCTGACTAGAAAGTGACAGTGGTGAGCGCAGCGTTTTACCCAAAGTTTGAACATTCTTCAACTCTCGGCACCGAAGAAAAATGCCTGAGCGCTCAGCGCGAAAAAGACGCTCTCGGCACGCTCCTGGCATTTTAAAAAAACGTGGCGCTACCATTGAAAACAATTGAAAAAACACACACAGCCTTACTGACCCCAAACTTTTGAACAGTAGTGTGTACGCCATTGTAAAATATACTGTATTTTATACCTATGCTCAGTGATTATAAATTGATAGTTTTACTGTAAGAACATTTCTGTTTCTATTAAATCATTTGCGATGCTTCATGGCATGCGAAGTTAATTATACAAGACAATCAGGCTTTTGTATTTTTATTTTTGTCTTTTTCTGATTTTCAATGACTTTTAATCAAAGTTCATAATGCTGCATTCTCTGACTTGGTTGCTTTTTTCACAGCATAGTCATTTAACTTGATATTTAAAACGTTTTGTAATGGAGAAAATGTTAAAATACTTCCAGAACCAGTGTTGTGCTCCATTTGTTTAGTTATTCTCACCTTTGGTCCCGATGGGCCACTTATGCCAAGAGGACCTGGCAACCCTCTAATGCCACGTTGGCCTTGATCTCCCTATTTAGATCAGAACACAGAATATCAGTCAACATATACTGTAGATAATGATACTTAAGCCTTTTTTGACATCCACCAGATGATAATCATCGCAATATACTCATACAGAAAGAAAATCTGAAAGTCTGAAGTACTGTACCTTCTCTCCTTGAGTGCCAATTCCTGGAGCCCCCTCAGGTCCCCTCAAACCTGCCGCCCCAGACTCACCCTGACGAAGAGAAACACAATGCATTTAATATCCAGAGGTGGAAAGTAACGAATTACATTTACTCGCGTTACTGTAATTGAGTAGCTTTTTTGTGTACTTCTACTTTTTAAAGTATTTTTTAAAATCTGTAATTTTACTTTTACTAAAGTATATTTTATTTGAAGTATTGTACTTCGCTACATTTTAAAACACATTAATTACTGAGTAAAAAAAAAAAATCGCTCCCTGGAAACTACTGCAGTAAATAATGGGCAGGAGAACAAACTGGCGCTAAAATCACAAGAAAGATGCAGATGGACAAGACAGGCATTATGGTGCAGACCCAGCTGAGTCGTATTCTGCTGAAGTTGAACTCGAAGGAAATGAAGTGAAGCCCTGGCCATATTTAAGCTCTATTATGCAGTGTAAGCTGTGTTTGCCTAGGGAGACCAAACTAGCAGCTTATAAAATCTCGACATCAACCCTTCGCAAGCATGTAGAGGTAAGCTAAATACTTGCATCGTTGCATTGGTGGTAAAAATGAAGCTTTGACAGTTTAGCAAAAGGTTTTGCACAAATTAGCCAAAAAGACAGTGGTGCAGGGTGTGCGATATATATCGTCTGTGATAATAACGTAATTGTTGTTTTAACGATGTGCGATTTGACATTATCAGTATTTTGCCAAAAACCAAACAAAACACTCCTACAGAGTGCCTTGAAGTCTAGTAGATTAGACTAACGTTAGTGCGCACGCGCATTTAGAGTGCGTTCTTTCACTGCGTGATTCAGTCTGTTAAAATGCATTTAGAATTATGACAAAATTGATTTGGGCAGAAAATGTATATATTTATATCATTTCATATAGTAAATCAATATCACACGAAGAGTGTCGTTTTTCTCCAAAAATCAGCATGATTACATATAGATTTTTTTTTACAACAGTTCAACAAACAACAAGTTAATTAAGAGCCTTGCGTTTTAGACAACATATCGCCTGTTTTTGCTCTATTTCGACAACAAAAATAATTCCAAACACAGCCAACATAGCACAGTTTTGCGTATGAGCAACATGACAGTGTTTCGTTCAATTCAATTCAATTCAATTCAATTTCAAGTTCCTGAATGAATCAACCATTTTAATGATTTGGTTCAATCGCAATGACTCACTTATTAACAGTGACACCTACTGGCGGTTTTAATTTCACATTTAAAGTATCTTTTTTTTTTTTTTTTTTTATTTTTAAAATGATCAATCCATCACATCAAAAGAGAAATGTAAACTCTGCCATTATTTACTCACTGTTATGTTGTTCCAAACTTTTTTCAGTGGAACACAGATGAAGACATTTTAAATCTTCACGCCGTTTTTTTTTTTTAATTTAACACTCCAAAAAGGACACTATAAAAATCAATATCACACGAAGAGTGTCGTTTTTCTCCAAAAATCAGCATGATTACATATAGATTTTTTTTTACAACAGTTCAACAAACAACAAGTTAATTAAGAGCCTTGCGTTTTAGACAACATATCGCCTGTTTTTGCTCTATTTCGACAACAAAAATAATTCCAAACACAGCCACCATAGCACAGTTTTGCGTCTCTGAGTAGACATGACAGTGTTTCGCTCCTGAATGAATCAACCGTTTAAATGATTCAGTTCAATCGCAATGACTCGCTTATTAACAGTGACTTGATGCCACCTACTGGCGGTTTTAATTTCACATTTAAAGTATTATTATTATATATATATTTTTTAAATAATTTCAAATATCAGTATTCAACTTTTTATGTATCAAAACATTATTTATTCATTTGTAACTGCAGTTTAAAGCATTCCATGTCCCTCAGAGCTGCATTAAACAGTGGGTAAATATGAATTTTGTTGATACTGATTTAATTTCCCTTGTAACAGCCCAAATGTCTTATTATTCTAAATAACAGATTACTTTAATTAAAAACAACTAGTTTGAGATTTATAGGCCTATCCCAGGGGTGTCAGACTCAGTTCCTGGAGGGCCACAGCCCTGCACAGTTTAGTTCCAGCCCTGCTACAACACACATACCATGTAGCTTTCAAATAAGCCTAAATGATTAGATTAGCTGGATCAGATGTGTTTAATGGTTATATCTAAACTGTGCAGGGCTGTGGCCCTCCAGGAACTGAGTTTGACACCCTTGGCCTATCCCATTTTTGCCTCCCTCCCACTATTAAAATGTAACTAAGTAATTCTTACTCTGAGTAAATTTTAAATTAGCTACTTTTTACGTTTACTTGAGTAGATTTTTAGATTTTAGACTGGTATTTTTACTTGTACTTAAGTAAAATTTTTACTTGAGTAGAATATTTTCGTATTCTTTCCACCTCTGTTAATATCCACTTAACTTGCCTATTTGCCTAGAGACTTATCTAATGAGCAGAACACTCAATCTCAGTCACGTTAGATGAGCTCACACCAGTCCAGACATCAGAAAGCGGAGTTACCTTTTGTCCTGGAGCTCCATCCTCCCCAGGAAGTCCAGGTACACCAGCCAGTCCATATGCACCAGGTTCACCCTGAAGAAATAATATCAGTACTTAGTGCCATCTTGTAAAGTCTTCATCATGGTCAAAAAACTAGCTTCCATCCCAAATGTCCCATATATTTTTGAGCCTACACCACAAACCTTTGTTCCAGGTTCGCCCTGCCCTCTCTCTCCCGGGGTTCCCATCTCTCCTGGTAAACCATATTCTCCCTAGAGAACAAAATGGAAAATAATCAAAAGATTAAGCCAAGAACAAATTTTATGTTTCCTTTTACAGATTGCCGTTAATTATAATCTTTAACCTTTAGCAGTACCAACCTTGGGACCAGGGAAACCCTCTCCTGGTGGTCCTCTTCCTCCTGGAGGCCCTCTCGGACCCTCAACACCCTGATATTGAGAAATATTGCATTAGAAAACCCAACATATAAGATCACTAATAATAATGATAGAAATAATAAACATAGCATTGCATTTAAATTATTATGTTTATTGCATTTAAAAAACATAGGAAAGTCTTTCTCATATACAAATCAAATATTTTTGTTGTTAGTTTTTTAGTGTTTTTTAAGAAATCTCTTATGGTCACAAAGGCTAAATTATTTGATCAAAAACACAGTAAATATTTTGCGATATTATTACAATTTCAATTCAATGTTTTCTATTTTAATATATTTTTAAAAGTAATTTTTCTCTGTGATGCAAAGCTTAATTTTCAGCATCATTATTCCAGTCTTCAGTGTCACATGATCCTTCAGAAATCACTGAATATGCTGATTTGCTGCTTAGTTATTATCGATTAATATTATTGAAGCTCAAAGATTAATAAATGTTCTTATTATTATCAATGTCAACAACGTTTTGCTGGTTCCTTTTTTGTGGAGACCGTAATACTTTTTTTAAAGGATTATTTGATAAAGTTCAAAAGTACAGCATTTATTTGAATTAGATGCCTTTTGTAATATTATAAATGTCTTTACTGTCACTTTCAATCAATTTAATGCAATTTAAGTTTTTTGTGTGTGCTGTGATTGGTTAGCTGGGCCAGTGTGTGCTGTGATTGGTTAGCTGGGCCAGTGTGTGCTGTGATTGGTTAGCTGGGCCAGTGTGTGCTGTGATTGGTTAGCTGGGCCAGTGTGTGCTGTGATTGGTTTGCTGGGCCAGTGTGTGTTGTGATTGGCAGCACTCAGTGCCTGGTCAGGAAATGTCATGCCCCTTACCATAGCCGCCTGCGAGCTTCAGTGTAAATATTGCGTCAAAATCAAATCAGTTTGAGCGCGATTTAAACCCGGATGATTGTAACCACTCTAAGTTCGTCTGCCTTGGGAAAGCTAGCATGTCTCCGACATAGTGATAACACTCGTTGTCTTCTCTAGTGCAGCTCAACCAGGTCTCGTCCCATTCGTCGATATTTGTGATATCACAAATCCCGGAAAATATGCGTTGTAGTCCAAACCAGTCGTTCGTTGTAGTTTTTGAAAAGTGATTCTGTTAAATAAAATATCTCCTTTTGAAGTGGACTTTGAGCTTTGTAACTTTGCACATCATTTTTATACTCAAACAGCAACATTACAGTGTAACTAAAGTTGAAAAAGTGAAAAAGCATAATAGGACCCCTTTAAACCAAACATTTGAATGGTAGTGTATCACAGTTTGTAACTTTGATAATAATAATAAGAAATGGTTCTTAAATTAGCATTTTAGAATGATTTCTGAAGGATCATGTGACTATTCATCTGTCTTTTTGTTATGGCAAGGTGCATTTTATGAAATAATGCATGTCCATTAATGTACATTTTCTTAATCATTGGACCCTGTAAACAAGTTAAGAACACATATAATTCACATAAGTATCACCTTTTCTCCCTGAATGCCAAGCCCTGGGAGTCCGATCGGTCCTGGTAAACCTGGAGGCCCAAGCTCACCCTGAAGACACAAAAAAGATGAGTCCGTTTCAGATAGAGTAATACATCTCTAAAAGATTTAACTTTGGGACATAATAATCTGTCTATTTTGAGAATAAGAAATGACTGGTGTTTTATTCAGTATTAGCAGGTGAGCAGGACTCATCTTTTCCCACAGTAAGTTGAGCTGTGCCGCCCTCCCATCTGCTCTTTCTTACTCTTTATTACCCTCCCATAAGTCCCCTGCGTTTAAATGGGAACTTATAGGGCCAGTTTACATACTTCATTAAGCCTTTTGTGTGTCGTAGATGGTGTGGTTGTGTGAATCCCATTCATGGGCTGATATATTTACAGCCCACCTTATCGCCTTTGATTCCAGTGCCCGGCTGTCCTCTTGGTCCCTTCGGCCCCTCCAGACCCCGGTCCCCCTGTCAAACAAAAGAGGCATCATCAGCCCAGTGTCTCTGAAATGCAAGCCTCCCTTTCTCTGCCATTCGGATGCATTTACTGCATTGCATGTATTGTTTCTTCATCTGTGGGATTTAGAAAACACCAGTTTTTCTGACTGGTAATAATACAGTGTAATCCCTCAGTGAGCCCTAATTGTTGTTTATTCACAGTGGCTCAATTTGTCTGATGGTCGGTTGCACTGATAAGGATTAAATTAGAGCTAATCCAAGATTTTTTTATCTTGGTTTTATTCTAATTTGAGTTGTGTTGCACCAATTAATTTCAAATACCACTTAATTAACAGTAATTAACATAAAACCTTCACCTGCAATGAATTCCAGTGTTATTTTTTTATATTTTAAAATGTATTATTGTCTCTAAATGTATTCTATTTAGTTTTATTTTTACATTTTTATTTAGTTTTAGTAATTTCGTATTTTTTTATACGATTTATTTATTTTAAATGAGCTTTTATTTTTATATTTGCGGTTTTCATTCTAAACTTAATTTAAGTTTGAGTCATTTTGTTATTTGTTTTTATAATTTTTATTAGTTTTTTTTTTTATATTTCCATGTAGAGAAATATTTTTAAAAATAAACATTCATTTTTATGTTTTAGTTGTATTTAAAAAAAATGTTTAAACTGAATTGTTTTCATTTTATTGCAGATTTATTTCAATTACTGAAAACAATTTTTAGTGGTTTTAGTTGCAGCTAACAATAACACTTATTTCTTATCGTCAAATGCATTTAATTTGTAAATATTAGCATGAAATAAACTGATGAAAGAACATTGATAAGAAAAGGCAACATGTATGCAAACTAATGACAAATACAAGATGGCTTATCATTTTCGCAATAATTCCCTTAAAGATAAAGGAATATTATAAAGAGTTATGATAATAGTCACAAAATATTTTATATATCTAGAGCACTTGTGAATCCAAAGCAATACATTTATTTCTCTGGAAAAATGGGTCAAAAATATTGATTAAACATCCTAAAAACGCCCCTCAGTTCATTCACTTCAAATTGATTCAAAACTTGATTTGCATCTTCATGAATACTGAATATCATCATAAATCTGAAAAATATTGAGATATAATTTAGTTTAGCTACTGTGTGAAGGTTTTCAGAGAACTGAGGTTCTCCTTGACATGAATCACATTTCTTTGCTGTATTTTTAATTTACGATTACATTTTATGCACAGTTCTGACTTTGATGTAGACCTAGTTAGACTGCTAACATTAGACAGATTACAAAGAGTCTTTATAGAAGTCAAAGAAAACGGATCCATTAAATTCTGTCTTGCATCCTCAGGCTGGTAATGCTCAGCTAATTTATCCGGAACATACAATAATTAATAGCCTTGGGTTTTGAAATGAGGATTTACCAGGGAACTTTAAGCCTCTAATGAGGTATTATAAAAAATTACGAGTCTTTAATGCATTTGTAGATCTTCTCAGATTGCCTCTGGCTGCTACAAATCTCCAAGTAGATTAAAGAGCATAGAGACATTAGTGAGAACATGGCGTTTTTGGGCTAACCTTACCTTTTGACCTGGAAAGCCCTCTCCTGGTGGTCCTTTCTCTCCTAGAACCCCCTGTGGCCCTTGAGGCCCCTGATTTGTTGAAGAAATGTGAGAAAAAAATTCATATAGTCAAATCTATGGGTGTAAATTCAGTGCGTGTTGAATATTTTTGAATTTCTGCTTCTGTACTTACAGGCAGACCTGGCTCGCCTATGCCATGCGGACCCGGAGGACCTGGTCTGCCCTGAAATCCCATATCTCCCTGCAGACGGATCAAAGACGTGAACAATTCAGGAGAATAAGTAAGAAATACTCTATAGAAAATTACAGCATATCTGAGAATCCACTACCATTACCATCCATGTCATCTAAAAAATGTGCACAATGAAAATCACCTTTTATTCAAACTGAGCAAAAATATGCAATTTGGTGAAGATGCTGATATTTATAAGGCCAAAAAGTAAAATTAAATTCTTATTGCTTGAAATGTAAATGAGATCTTTATAACAGTATAACAGACTACTTGCATAAAATGCATATACTGTAAATATCAGTTTTCACTCTTTATCTCCCAATAATATGTCTTTGTAAGATGCTATTTAAATACTTAGTTTTATGATCAAAGCTTTGTAGTTTCAAAACATGTAATGCAATGCAATGCAATACAATGATGATGGAGAGACTAGACAACTAGACGTTCCTCAAAAGCTACTTTTTGATACTTTTTTGATATGATTTTTCTAATGAATGATATATGGATAGTTAAGTAAACCTACGTTGCTTCAGTCCAGTAAATGTTACTAACAATATAAAAGCTATTCTTAAGCTTACTGTATAAAACACAGCACAGCAAAAATACACTTTACAATACACTTGTACAATTATACTAAAATGACTTTTACTTGCTAAAAAAGTATAAACCTCAATCGGACAACAAAGGGCATGTTGTAGATTGTGTGCAATGGTTTTTAAGCAAAGTTTTGTTAATGTTGATCATATAGAGGCCTTAATAAATTGTGTAACAAATATGATACAGTAGGCTTTATAGGGTTCATGGTTAAGGTGGCTCACTGACAAAGGAAACAAAAAACATCTTAAACCAGCCTAAGGTGGTTTGCTGGTCTAAGTTGGTCTTACATCTCAGCCAAGCTGGTGTTATGATGGTTTAGCTCAGGGATGGGCAACTGGCAGCCCGCGGGCCGTATATGTTATTTATTTAACATGAGGTCACTATTTCCAGCTGCTCCCCTATTAATTTCAGCGTAGTAGGACGTGCACTCTAATGTAAACATTATTAAGCCCTTTTTAACTGTCCTTTTAAGTTGTTTTGAGAATGTTCTGTAGGCTACTAATAAAAAAAGGACCTCTGTATATTTGTTTGTTGCAAATTTACAGACAATGCAATTGAAATGTTTACATTGGCTTGTCAGGGGAATATTTTTTTCCACTGAAAGCCCTTTTTAACTGTCCTTTTAAGTTGTTTTGAGAATGTTCTGTAGGCTACTAATAAAAAAAGGACCTCTGTATATTTGTTTGTTGCAAATTTACAGACAATGCAATTTAAATGTTTACATTGGCTTGTTGGGGTAATATTTCTGTCCACTGACAACAGAGTTTTCCAGCAAAAAAAATGCTGGCCCTCGTCACTATCAAAGTTGCCCATCCCTGGTTTAGCTGGTCTCCTAGCTGAAAAATGACCAAAACTCAACTAAACACACTAAACCCAGTAAATCAGCTTAGGCATTTTCCCCAGCTTTGAAGTCTTTTTGTTTGCGGTGATTTTGGAGAATTTAAGTGAATTTGCAGTCAAAAAGGTAAATACGGCTGACCTTTGGTCCAGGAAGTCCAATTCCACTGTCACCCTGAATTCCAGGTGGGCCAGCAGGGCCGCGCTCACCCTGTGATTCATTACAAACAAAAACAACAGATTAGATACATCTAATTCATTAAACATCACATTCATGAGAGAAATCAGGTCTCATGTATGTATTTATTTAAAAGGATAGTTCATCCCAAAATGTTGTCATAATTTATTCACGCTCATGTTGTACCAAACCCGTTTTTTTCACTTGAAGAATGTTAATTTGTTGCTGGTAGACACTGACTTCCATGGTATTTTTTTTTTCCATACTATGGAAGTCAATGAACTGTTAGGTTTCCAACATTCTACAAAATATCTTCTTTTGAGTTCAACAGCTGAAAGAAATTAAAACAGGTTTGGAACAACTTGAGGTGAACTATTCCTTTAATAGT
>NW_015548335.1:877960-897047 GCF_001515605.1 Sinocyclocheilus anshuiensis
GAACTACTAAATGTAGTCTTTGTAATCGGGGAATTAAAGTCGGAACCAGAACCGTTAAATTATTTACGATGCCTGTCCATATTTAGGTTGCTTAAGTAGCATTGCACCATCTGTAGAAGTGTTATTATGGATTATAGCCTTGTATTTTGGCCAGAAGTAACAATTTATAGTAAAATCGTGTAAATGATGGATTTGCTTTTTTACAAACAAGCAGCCTTGCACTTTATAAGATGTAAATTGATGGACTGGAGTGATGTGGATTACTTGTGGATTATTGTGATGTTTTATCAGCTGTTTGGACTCTCATTCTGACGGCACCCATTCACTGCAGAGGATCCATTGGTGAGCAAGTGATGTAATGCTACATTTCTCCAAATCGGTTCCCATGAAAAAAAACAAACTCATCTACATGATCTTGGATGGCCTGAGGGTGAGTACATTTTCAACTAATTTTCATTTTTGGGTGAACTATTCCTTTCATTTTCAACCAGGAGTTGAACAATATAGAGAGGAACTGTTGTCAGAAAATGCAAAGTACAATCCAATTTAATCAAGTAGGTCAGTGCAAGCAGTCACAAATCTGCTCATGACATTTACAATATCCCCTTAGTGTGCTGCCTTTCCACAGGATGGAAATTCTCTTCGTTCACGTCACCTGCATGTCTGTGCATGAATTTATACTTTGCACAGCATTTTTCCATCATGCACATTTCTACTGTTATTAGCTTCCAAGACAATAATCTCAGACCACCCATAGTCCATTTGGTGACCTGACAAGCACTTTCTAGCATCTCACTGGTTGACTTTTAACCTCAGGGAGTAAGGATTATTATTTAAAATAATAATGACTGTTTATTATCACGGTATCATCTATTTTTAGATGATGAAGTACAAAACCATTTGTTTCATGGCGGTCTGTGACACTAGTTTTGTGAACCTGTGCATGTATGAAGAAGGATCCCTAATTAGTGAGGACATCTGCAGAGCTGTCTAAACCTCTGAATGCTTCCTGCAGTTAAATTAAACAAGGGGAAACTACTGGCAGAGCAGCAGACCTCTATTAAAGGAAATCCAAAACATGTCAAAACACGTTCATTCATCTTCGCCCCCTTTTTGAGCATAAGTGCAAGGCATGCTTATACTAAACTGGATGCAGTTTGTGAACCCTTTGCACTGCAGACATAACCATGGTCTCTTTTGAAAGAAGACACAGAGGATTTGGTCTAACATACAGGATTAGTTCACCTAACAATTCAAATAACTTATTTACTCATCCTCTTTTTTTCATATTTTTTTCAATTGGAATCAATGACTCAAAGAATCAAAGAATTGCATCTATTTTCAATATAATAATAGTTCATAGTCAAAGTCAATGTAAAAAAAAAAAAGCACCATTAAAGAGCCATAAAAATAGTCCATATGACTCATGCCAAGATTTCTAAAGCCATGCAATAGACCATTGTCAGGGTCATTTTGACAGGAATGAAAACGAGGCTGTTAGGGATAAAAGTACTGTGTGTTTCATGTATTGTACTATTGTTTAAGAGCATACTAACGTGTATTCAGCTGACGAAACTTCTTTCTGAAAAATCTCTCAGTATATAAAAACTCCAAAAAACAGTTTTGAAAGTTATGAGCTGTGAAAATGACGTGATCTTGGAGGACCTTGATACAGTGCATGCCATTGTAAAGACTGTAAGTCTGTCCCTCACAGCTTTGTTTTTATCCATGTAAAAATCAATATGATTAAGGTCTATAGCTTTCTGTATGTAAACAAATGAAAAGTGTTATTAACTTTTAAATATTTGTTGTTACTTCCTTTGTATTCCACTGAAAAATAATAATAATAGCATACGGGTTTAGAACAACATGAGGAGTAAATAATGAAAGAAATTAATTGTTGGATGGACTATTCCTTTAAAATTATAACTAAAACAAGTACACTCTTAAAAATAAAGGTGCTTCACGATGCCATAGAAGAACCTTTTTGTCTAAATGGTTCCATAAAGAACCTTTAAAGGGGTCATATGATGCGATTTCAATTTTTCCTTTCTCTTTGGAGTGTTACAAGCTCTTGGTGCATAAAGAAGATCTGTAAAGTTGCAAAGACTAAAGTCTCAAATCCAAAGAGCTATTCTTTATAAAAGTTCAGAGTCAGCCACGCCCTCCTAAAACGGCTTTCATTACACCAAATACACAAAATAATGTTCTTTTTAGCAGCTTTTGACCCCTTTAACATCTAAAGAACCGTTCTGTATCACAAAAGTTTCTTTGTGGCGAAAGAAGGTTCTTCAGATTATAAAAAGGTAAGAAAGAGATGGTTCTTTAAAGAACCTTTGACTGAATGCTTCTTTGTGGAACCAAAATGGTTTTTTTATGGCATCGCTTGAAGAACCTTTTGAAGCACCTTTATTTTTAAGAGTGTAAGAAAATCTCAAATGCATTGTAAACGGATGCATAAAATATTTACATATATCATACTGTCCTTGTCAAGGCCTAGAAACATAATGGAGTGAAATTCTAAAACTCTATTCTGCACCTCCTGCTACCTTCAGAGTGCATCATTTAGTCAGAAATGGACATAAATTATAATTCCTTTTTCCCTAACCCTAACCTAACCCAAAAAGAAATGTGAATGCATCAATTTCAATTTCATTTTGGCCAGAACATTCTAATGGATTTTATCTAATGGATAGTGCGTGGGGTTTCTCATGCACAATAGCATGCAGAATAAGCAACGGCTTCTGGAGTCATGGGAGACAGTGAAACTTTTCCAGGTGTGCGTGTTAAATATAATGAGCTGAAATTTTCAGGATAATGGTTTGTGATTATGAGCCACATACCTTCTTTGCCTGTGGGCCTTCTGGTCCGATGTCACCCTGTGGTCCTGGTAAACCCTGCAGGGGAAACATGAAAGGGTGTGTTACAGTGTCTAGCATGAACATTTGAGTCTCTAGGACATTATCTGTAGACACCAAAGCATTATGCTGCTTTACAATACAGTAAAATGTACGTTTAATCATATGTTGGGGGAAATTCAACGTGTGTTTTAACATTTACCTCCTTTGAAATATATTGAAGCCAGTTTCCACCACGGGATAAAAAATTAGGAAACCTTTTTATTTATATTAGTTTATATTAGTTTTACTTTATATTAGTTTATATCTCACAATTTTGACTTTTTTTCTCGGAATTTGTGAGAGAAAAAAAGAGTCAGAATTGTGAGATATAAACTCCAAATTAATTTATCACACATTTCTTAGCTTATATATCACAATTCTGAGTTTACATCTGGAAATTCTGTTTTTTTTCTTCTCCGAATTGCAAGACAAAAGTCTGAATTGTGAGATATAAACTCAGAATGACTAGAAAAAAAGTTCTCATTGTGATATAAAATGTCACCGTTATTACCTTTTATATTTGTTAATCTTGTGTTGGAAACAAGCATTTTTCAAAAAAAATTCAGATTTAGTTTGAAATAAATCAATGGAAAGTTTTTAGTTTGAAATACAAACAGCTGTCTCAGGTTATCTAAATGCAAGCGGTCAATGCTAAATACAGGTGTAACCGGCTCACTCAAATACATTTGCATATTCAAAAACGAATGACCACCTATTCACCTGTCAATTAACTACACACTAAAAAAGAATCTGGTGTAGGATTTACTTTTAAACAATTTACACTTTTTTTGTTGCAACAGTTTAAAGGTTAAAGGCTTTAAACAACAGTATGGCTTTAAAAGAAAACAACTGTAAACAGTAAACAATGTGATTAAACATTTTACATACGCATATGTTTAAATAAAAAGACAGATGTTATATTTTAAAATAAATATGAAATAAATGTATCAGACCCACCTGCAGACCTCTGGACCCTTGAGTACCAACTGGACCTTCAGGACCCTATCAGATGGTACAATATAAACAAATGTAGCATTTGAAACGTATACTGTATTATTGTGTTCACAACATATTGGAGGAGTGTGCAGAAACTGTAACTTCTGAAGGGTTACGCACTCGGTCTCCTTTGATTCCTGGAGTGCCACATTCTCCTCTTTCACCCTGTAGATGGTCAGAAAAAATCATAGTCGTGACAGTCTCTTATGCTTCCACATAAATATATTATGAATAGGTGCAGGGGTTTAGTACCTTCTCTCCTTTGTAGCCTGGTTTCCCCTGGGAACAAAACAGGAAGACTTTATGTATGTATGTATGTATTTATTATTTTTTAGTTTTTTAAGTTTATTCTTGCATATTGGTCAATCATGTGACACTAATCTACTGTCTGGATCTATTAAATTATTTTTAAAAAAATGCAATTCATACATACAATACATATATACTTGACAACACATTTTAATTTGTGAATTAAGATAAATTTTATTGGGTTTTTTTTGCTTAAAGTCTCAAAAATGTCTAGATGGTGTAAAACACCTAATCTTAATAACTAACTTAAACTTAATAATTAATGTTACAGTTTTGTTTTGAAATAAAAATGAATTTTGTCCAAATAAAAGTCAGTGTTATGTAATAAAATTGTATCACCAGAAAACCAGAAAACAGGAAATGACATCACCACCAACATGGTCATTTTTTTTATAGATTTAATATTTTTATCTTTAATAATTAGTACAAATGTGTAATTAGTTCACATTTGCAAATAACTGAACTTGAGTCATTAATAATATGTATATACATACACACACATTGTATACAGTATATATACACTATAAAGTAGTGTGTGTGTGTGTGCGTGTGTAAAATAAATGTAAAATAATTATTAGTGCTGTCAAACGATTAATCGCGATTAATCGCATCCAAAATAAAAGATTTTGTTTACATAATATAACTCACATCAGTGAGTCATCTTTCAAATCTGTTTATTTCATTTGCTAATCCAAGTGAACTGGTTCAATAGAATGAATCAGACTTTCTTACTCTACCCAATAAGAATATGGGAGAATAATTAGCTATTCCTCAACACTGCAGTAATGCATATTACCATAAAAGACTTTTAATATTATTTACTTACCCCATCGTTTGCCAGCTGAGCCTGTGTAGAGAGTAACACGAAGAAAATTAGATTCTGTCCAAATTTTAGCTGCTATATTATAATTGCTGCTCTTTGGCAAGCCTTTCATTTGTGCGGTTTGGGTAAACAGTACGAACAGTTAATATCAGGCCATACATTATACAAATCTCCCAGAGCAACAAATGTGATTAAAGGAAATGGTATCATTTAACATGCCTAGTCTTGCTTTCCATTGGAATTATATCAAAGTGTTTCTGTACAAATGAGAAAAATTAAACCTGCAGGATATATATCAGTATAACAGCAGGAATGACAACAAGGATTTATGGAATATATAAACCCAGATGCATGTCAGAAAAGCAACAACAGGACGTGTTTACTCTAGTTATAGTAAATGAAGTGTAGAAAGGCTAATCTTTAGGTGTCAGGGGTCCCAAAACACTAGAAAAACAGCACATCATTATTGTATCTTCTGTGTGTCCAAATACTTATCAAATACAGTGTCAAATGTGGTTAGCTGGTCTTGTCTGGTTTAAACTGGTTTAGCAGGTCTCCCAGCCTGGCCAAATGGCAAGTCCAACCATAAAAACCAGGCCAATTAAGACCAGCAAACTGATTTTCCAATTATTCATTTTGATATTCATTTTGAACGATCTCCATATCATTTTTGAAAATCCCAACATGAACTGTTTACTCTGTCTGCGTTTTATACACAGCATAAGAATAACTCTTTTGAATCGGTAATTTGATTCTTAGTGAATCAAACCGCAGAACCAATACACAGCACAACAAATAACTCTTATGAGTCAACTCAGTTCTTTAAATGAATCATTCAAAAAGATTCAGACGTTTGAATCAGTCTGAGGGATCATCTGAATGGACCCAATAATAATAATGTAAAAGAAGATCAAACTAAAAGAAACAGTATATAACAATTAGTCAATTTGAAAGAATTTTAAGAACTGAGTCATGGGTGTGCATTTGGATTGAATTGACCACATCCTTGAACTAGAACCATGTTTGGAATTCCAGATGACTCTTTTGAACCAGTTCTTTTTAGTGAATCAAAAACATACAGAGCAAACAATACTAATATCCAGAGCAAAAAAAAACATTAGTTCACAAAGATTCAGCAGTTAGTTACCGTTTGAATCAGTCTAAAATGGACACACCCTTTTCAAGCTTATATTATTAATTGGCTGTGTGAAAATGTATGATACATCAAAAATGTATGATAAATCAAGTCAAATAATGGAACTAAAATGGAAGTTGTGAATTGAAATGGAATGAAATCTGGAAATCTGTATAGATGCCCAAACGTGTACACAGAGCTCTACTATGTTAGTTGGCTGCTTCTCTGCTGGAGAAGTGTTATAGTAGCTTGTAACTCTTATAACGCCTTCACTCTTGAACAAGCCCAGACAGAATCAGGAGACTTTTTGCATTTCCTGAACTCATTTTAAGGAAAAAATGGTTACACTTTATTTTAAGATGTCCTTGTTACAGTGTACATTTACTTACTATATGGTAGGATTAGGGATTGGCTTAACGCGTAATTATGCATTAAAGCAATAAGCCCCAAGAAGCCGTGGTTTACAGTGAATTTATAACAGCTAAGGGGCATTGTTAGGCACAACGCGAAGCTGTTATAAATTCACTGTAAACCACGGCTTCACTGGGCTTATTGCTTTTATAAAACGGTTATTCCATATATAGCCGAGAAACACACAGAAGTAAACAAAGGTTATAGCTGCGTCCCAAATGACGCACTATACACTATGCACTCATACACTATGTACTTATGCACTATGTACTCAATCATGTAGTGAATGAATTATATAAGGTTATTTTGTCATTTATAATCGGAGTCTGATAGCCCCTCCCCCTTCGTTACGTAATTAAAGCTGCGACAGTTGAGTGCATGAAGTGTCCAACATTCCACACTTTGTTTTTTCGGTTACTTAAGTGCATCACCCGGGTATTTAAAGTGCACTTTTTCTTTTTGGAATTTTCAGTGTGAACGCACTACTCACACTATTTATACTACAAAACGTCATAGAATAGTGCATAAGTACGCGATTTGGGACGCACGTTATGTTTGTAGATTAATTTACAACAGCTTTGAACTTGGCTCAACCAATCAGAGTCAAGGACCGGAACTCTCCGTTTTATCAAATGTATTGTTATAATAGAAAGTACAATGTAACATGTGTAACAAGGACACCTTAAAATAGTTTTACCAAAAAAAATCTGGATTTAAACATGGTAAACAGTAATAAATGAAGCTGAATATACCCTTATTGGTAGCTGAAGCCAAAATAATGAACACAAATATACTCAAGTTGCTGGAATGAGTATAATTTGAGCAGTTCTAAGAAATTTGTGAAGATTTTTGTGTGGGCCTGCCTATGCATACAGTATGAGAACAGAATGAGTGATTGGCGAAACCATACTTACAATCTGAATTATGACTTTTTCCATGACGTTCGTGTCCTGTAGATTATAGAGGAATTTGGTGGCCGGCGTACTGGCCAGCAGTCTCAGGTTTGCTGTGTTGGCAGGTTCATTGGCACTACGGGTGATGCCAATCGTGAAGACCTTCACGCCCTGGTTCTTTGCGTCAGCCATAGCAGAGAAGATATCAGGGTTTCTGGGATGAAAAGTCCCATCTGTGAGGAGCAGGGCGATCTTGATGCTTTCAGGGCTCGATTCTTCCAGAAATATCTTGGTCATGTTGGTGATGGCATAGGTGGTGTAAGTGCCGTGGCCGATGTAGGCCATCGGCGCGATGCTGCTCTTGAAGTTCTCCGAGCCTTTCCACTGTTGGAGGGTCTGCTCGATAATGACGTGGCTGCTGTACTGAAGCAGGGCCGCTCTCCAGCTGAGTTTGCGAGCTGTGTCCAAGCGGATGCTCTGGAGGCCTTCTATAATGTCCATAGTGAACTGTTTCTCCTGCTGGTGGTTGTCCTTGGCCGTCTCAGAGCTGTCCAGCAGGAAGGCCAACTCTAGAACACAGTCCTCGTCCAAGATGGCTGAGGCCACAGCATGGGAAAAAAAGGGAAGGAGCAGTGTCAAAGAAAGATTCAACTATTATACAGTTGGGTAAATTCAGAATGACTCCTTTTTATTTTGATTGGATAGGCAGGAATTTATTGAGTTGCAATTCGAACACAGTCAAACAACAAAGGAAATTCATTAGTCCACCATATGTTTTGTGACAAAACATAAGTAAATACATGATTCATTTTGACTAGTTATTCCCTGATATGTAGAATATGATTCAGCATATTTCTCTGTACTAAGTTTAATATTGTCATTAAGTAACACAGCTATCAACACCACAAAATGGCCAACACTTTGTTTTCAGATTTAAAAAAATAAATAAATATAAAAAATTGATATATTTAATAAATATATAATATTTTATCAAATATTTTGTAAATTACATGTTACATATATTGAGTAAATTACATAAATAGATATGTAATATTTCATAATATATTGAGTAAATTAGACCATTGTGAGAAATTAAGTGTTTTATAAAGTGAAAGTCAATTTATTATATATAAAAAAATTAATAAAATATATTAGTCAATAATAAAATAATGTGTGTGTTTGTGTTACCGGAAATATCTCATATGTTGTGCGTAAGATAACATTCATAATGCATATTAAGAAAAATTAATATTTTATAAAATATTGAATAAATTAGATATATTATATATACTGAGAAAATTAGATAAATTAGATACATAATATTTTAAGTAAATTACATTATATAATTACATAAATATACATATTGAGTAAATTGAATAAATTATAACTTTTTGTAAAATAAATTAGATCATTGTTCATAATGAACTGATCTATAAAATAAAAGTTAATTTATTTAAAAACAATCAAAAAGTAGACCGACTGCAGCCTTATACAACTTCAATAAAATTGGGAATTTAAAAGGCAAATTCACTTCTGAATAGTTTCTGAATAGTGCTCAGCCCTGCCATTTATCTAGCTATTTGTCTTTTTTTTTCCTGAAAAAGTTACATTATTCCACAATGTTTCAGAAAATGTCAATGTCGTCTTAAAAAAAGAAAAAAGAAAAAACACTAATCCTCCAAGTCTCCTAATGATCCTTTTTGGACTCATGAAGCAATGCAATCTGTCATCTGATCTTACTTTCAACACAGCAGCTCATCAGTCTTCATGTCACCAGTGACAAGACATGGCCGACCGGCTCTTATACAGATATGAATAAATCATGTTCATGTTAGGAGAACTGAATGCCTCAGGGCTCCAAAATCATTACATCCAGACACATCCTCCTCCTAGACAGCCTTTAAATATGCTGCTAGTATGTCTAGTATGTCCTAACATGACATTGCATGTTTTAAGGCATAGAACTAGCTTTATGTTTCTTAGACAGTATGAGATGCACTGATGGTGACCCATGAGTTTATAGCTCATATAGTAAAGAAGAGAAACGAATATCCTTATTACTAGGTGTCAAGAACAACCACATTTATGGGTAAAGTCAACATCAAATGCATTTGCAACCCATTTTAGCTTGTGTGAAACAGGATATTCAATAAGAAAACATGTAGGTCAGGACTTGATTTTATCCGTTGACAATTGATTGGATCATTACAAATCAACAATATCCACAACAGACCATCTATATAATTTATTTACTCTACTAAAACAATGCATGCATACTGTCACACAACAAAGAGATGCCTCACCTTGACCGTTGTGTTTCTGCAGAACGGCTGCCGTCTGTCCTCTAGTCTTAACTCTTGTTGGTCCAGTTTTTTCCTCATAGAAATCCTGAGCCCAAACGCTCAGCAAAACAAAACACAACACAGACCAGCTCAACGTATGAGCCATGACTGCCACTCCTGCAAAAACCATAATATATTAGTATATTAATAGAAGCTTGAAAAGAACATGTCCAGATCACAATTTACCCCAAAATCAAAAGAGGAAAATAACATTTTGCATGAGGGGAATTAAGCTTATTTCAAGGCCATTGATTGTTATTTTCTTTATTTTATTACATTACAAAACCATTTATAACACAAATTTTAAAAAAAATTGCAGCAATGCTTAAATGTCACAAAAATAATGTCACTTGCAATGCAAAAAGATCATTTATTCTCATTTTCTTTATGTAAAACATATTTTTTTTCTCTGCAAGATCACATTTCATGCCAAAATCAAAAGACAAAAATTAAACGTTATATTTTTCACGAAGAGAATTAAGCTTAGTTCAAGGCCATTGATTGTATAAATAAAATGGCAATATGAAATTTGGCAAGTCAAAAATGTCCTCAAAATATTATATAATAATTTTTATTAGTGTGAAAAAATATGGAAAAAAAATACATTGAATTTTTTCCAAAAAAGTATTTACAGAACATGAAAGTATTTGTTGCATTATTTCCTTTAGTTGAATACATTACAAAACATTTATAATAATGCAAATGTAAAAATTGGTAAAGAAAGCATGCTTAAATGACATGAAAATGTCACATGCAATACAAAAAGTTAATTTATTCAAATTTTCTTGATGCAAAACACTTTTTTTTTTTCTCTGCAAGATCACATTTCATGCCAAAATCAAAAGACAAAAATTAAACGTTATATTTTTCACGAAGAGAATTAAGCTTAGTTCAAGGCCATTGATTGTATAAATAAAATGGCAATATGAAATTTGGCAAGTCAAAAATGTCCTCAAAATATTATATAATAATTTTTATTAGTGTGAAAAAATATGGGGGAAAAAATACATTGAATTTTTTCCAAAAAAGTATTTACAGAACATGAAAGTATTTGTTGCATTATTTCCTTTAGGTGAATACATTACAAAACATTTATAATAATGCAAATGTAAAAATTGGTAAAGAAAGCATGCTTAAATGACATGAAAATGTCACATGCAATACAAAAAGTTAATTTATTCAAATTTTCTTGATGCAAAACACTTTTTTTTTTTCTCTGCAAGATCACATTTCATGCCAAAATCAAAAGACAAAAATTAAACGTTATATTTTTCACGAAGAGAATTAAGCTTAGTTCAAGGCCATTGATTGTATAAATAAAATGGCAATATGAAATTTGGCAAGTCAAAAATGTCCTCAAAATATTATATAATAATTTTTATTAGTGTGAAAAAATATGGGGGAAAAAATACATTGAATTTTTTCCAAAAAAGTATTTACAGAACATGAAAGTATTTGTTGCATTATTTCCTTTAGGTGAATACATTACAAAACATTTATAATAATGCAAATGTAAAAATTGGTAAAGAAAGCATGCTTAAATGACATGAAAATGTCACATGCAATACAAAAAGATAATTTATTCTCATTGTCTTTATGCAAAACACATCTTCTTATTTTCTTTGTGAATTAATGCATTTTTTCCTCAAACATGAATCAATAAACGATTAACAATTTCCAAGGGCACATAAAAACTTTAACACTGATATAATTTTTTATACAAACCTGTTTGGCATGTACTATACATTATAGTAGTATATTACCTTCCATAGAGACTTAATTACCCGACTAAAAATGCAAAGCTCAAAGACAGCAATAAAAGAAAGGCTCATATTTTTATTAGATGTTGAAAAGTGACTCACCTTTGGCAGCAAAGCCTCTTGCCACAAGCGTGCAGCGCAGGTGTGCAGCTCAGCGTTCCTCAGGTGATGTGAGAGTGAGTGAAGCAGACTCTGAAGTGAGTCAACAGAAGTAGACGGCGTCCTCAGGCTGTGTCACAGCCCATTTCCCTCCCACTTTTATGGGGAGGAGGACCCACCGAACTCTTTTCTGCATGTCTCCCCTCAAGACTGCAGAGAGAGTGAATCTAAAAGCGTACTGCAATAAGCACTATGCACCTTTTCCAATTATTTCATTTGAAAAAAATCCGTATTTAGGCCTAAATGCAAAATTTGTGCGTTTGAATTGCACTTAAAATTTCCTTCCACTTGGACAGTTTTAAAATCATATGATGCATATTTGTCAGTCCTACATAAATGAAACAGATTTCTATAAAAACGGAATGTTTTAAATGCGTAGTAACCAGGTTTATTTATTTGTCATCAATGAATCCAATTAGTTTCAATTTCATACATTTTAATTCATTGCTTATTCCACATATGGATTACTTTTATGATTTCGTTCTGCTTCTTGGCCATTTTGGACCTGAATCGTTCATTATGAACTGTCATTGTGAAGTGAATTTGAAAAGATATGCGGATGTACAGATACTGACAGAACTATTCTGCTGATACTACTACTGCTGGTTTGGGCTTTTATGCCACAAGACAGGCTCAAGATATACGAGACGAGGCAAACAAAGGGGAATATGGGTGGAGTTAGTTTTACAAGTCTTTAGTCTTTCTTTAGACATTCCACGAGATGCTAAGGTGGTTGTCATGGTGATCAGAGGGCTTGACCTCATCTAGTCTTTTCTTTAGCATTGTCTCTTCCCTCGGTCCTGGTCATCAGGGGTGTTGCACTGGCTTAAAATACGACCACAATGTGAAGAGAGATCATCCCTGCCATTCTGAAATAAATACTGAGCTGTTTCCACAAAACTATGGTATATACACTACTGTTCAAAAGTTTGAGTTGATTTTTAAAGAAGTCTCTCTTGCTCAAAAAGGCAGAATTTATTTGATTAAATATATAGTAAAAACGGTAATATTATAAAATATCATTACAATTTAAAATAGCTGTTTTCTATTTGAATGTATTTTAAAATATAATTTATTCCTGTGATACAAAGCTGAATTTTCAGCATCATTACTCCAGTGTCACATGATCCTTCAGAAATCATTCTAATATGCTGACTTGCTTCTAATGAATTAATATATAATCATTTTTGAATACAGCTGTGCCGCATAATATTTTTGTGTAAACTGTAATGCATTCCTTGGTGAGGAGAAAGTTCAAAAGAACATCATTTGTTTGAAATAGAATAGTGTCTTTACTGGATAAAAGTAAAAGTATTTCTTTCAAAAAATAAAAATAAATGCATGGCCTCAAGCACGATTTGATAAAAGACTAGCAAAACAGAAACAGATGTTCACTAAATATTCAAATATGTTATTCAAATTAATGAGAATAAACATTTTTTCCAATTTACGGATAGAGCTGTACATTTTATAAAACAGCAGTATGGCAACAAAAAAAGAAAAGAGGAATGTTTGCAGTTTATATATTATCTGGGGCATTTTTATCACTTTTGGTGACATTTCACCCCCGAGTCCGGGTTGGTTTCTGACCCGAGTGTGAGCGTATGTGACCTGTGGCCAAAGTGCAAGTATGATACAAGTGTTTGCATGTCCAGAAGCCGAGGCTCTTTTCTTCAGCTGTGCTTCGGGTGACCGGGATTTCAGTTTCAGACTCCACAGGCTATGACTGACACTCTGGAATGCTTTGTTTCTGCAACAGCACATTTTACCCTCTCGATGCCATTGTGAACCATCAATAAGGAGTATGGTAGAAAACTATGAATGTTAGAAATCAGAAAAGAAATCTCTTTTTAATCTCAACAGCAACACAAATGGAGAGCTGGGGCCTGTTTCATAAAAGAAGTTTACCAAATAAGCCAGGCTTATTTCAGTTAGTCTGACTTATTTTTAATCAAATCAACTGACAATATGTCAGACTAACTGAAGTAAGCCTGGCTTATTTAGTAAACTAGTTTTATGAAACAGGCCCCAGAAGTTTCTTTCTTCTCAGATGTTCTCCTAAGAAAAAGACCCCAGTGTTAATTTTTTACAGTTTTTGCCTTTTGGTGGAAATATCCTTTCAATTTAATCAATGTCAAATTTGTTATTTTAGTCGGTTATACTCACCTAAATTGGCATCTGGCATCCCAGCGATAACATTCTTAGAACTATGGCTAGATTCTCTCAAAGATCTGAACAAATGTAACAATCCAGTAACATTATTAGAATGTTCATTCAAAGCTTTTTGATGTTTAACAATGTTCTCAAAATGTTAGCGCACACACACACACACAAATTATTTATACATTGTTTATAGAGTTATTTTTCTGAAACATTATTTGTGACCCTGGACCAAACCAGTCATAAGAGTCAATTTTTGGAAATTGAGATTAATACTTAATCTGAAAGCTGAATAAATAAGCTTTCCATTGATGTATGGTTTGTTAGTTTAGGGCAATATTTGTCCGAAAATCTGGAATCTGAGGGTGCAAAAAAAAAAATCTAAATATTGAGAAAATAACCTTTAAAGTTGTCCAAATTAAGTAATTAGCCATGCATATTACTAATCAAAAATTAAGTTTTGATATATTTATGGTAGGAAATTTACAAAATATCTTCATGTAATATGATCTTTACTTAATATCCTAATGGAATAAAAGAAAAATCGATAATTTTGACCCATGCAATGTATTTTTGGCTATTGCTACAAATATACCCGTGCGACTTAAGACTGGTTTTGTGCTCCAGGGTCACGTATGGATGTTTGTCTAACATTTCTAAACTTCAACATTCAAAGGCAACAAGTTTTAAAAAAATGTAAAAAAAAAAAAAAAAAAAAAGGTTTTCAATACCTAATGGGAACATAAAATAAACACAAAATGTTCTTAGAATATATTTTTGTTAGCTGGGTTAGTGGATGAAAACATGCAAAAGTAAATTAAACACACTTTACATGTTAATTTAAACATGCATCACCATTTAACATAAATTAACAATAAGAGTACACTATTGTAATAATGTTGTGAATCTTTATGCTTTTGTTACTCGTCATTTGCGTTTAGCACAGTTACAGAAAGAGCATGTTCACAAGATGACTGAAATATTTTGACTTTTGACTAAGTAAATCCACAAGTGAATTTGAACAGATCTGATTATTTAAAATCATATTCGTATAGATCGTTATTCCTTAATTCAGTATATTTTAATAAAAACAATAATTATCATCACAATGTCGCAAAATGATTCCAAATGAGCAAACCTTTCTTCAATGCAAGGAAATATTTTACATTTACTAATGAACATTTTGTTTCTCAGATGTAAAGCCAAACAATCCTCTTAACCTAAAGGACTAAGGCAGTCTTAAAGGTGCAGCTCAGACACAAATGATGCATTTTTCTCTGAAGAATGACTAAATCAAGTAAAGGCATGCAGCAGTGCTCAGTAACTGCTCTGCTCTTTCCATTGTTAGAAATCCCAGCTGTGGTGGGAATGAACAGCGACACACAGGAATGACTGCAATAATAAGCATCAAAGCTGAGGAAACGACCCAGAGATTTGTCAGGTGAGAGTCTGAGCAAAAGTGCAGCTGTTGGGGCATGGCTTCAGCTGTGGGCGGAGCCAACATTTGTGGTGGGGTCATTTTAGGAGGTGGTCCAGCATCATCGCCTTTCAGTTTGCAATTCAAGCTCCATTCTCCAGCTTATTTTTCAACACGGAAGTAAGCTATTCACTGTGAATGTGCGAGACTTCCGATTTATTAGCCACTAGGCCTATAGGTAACTAACTAAGAATTTGGGATACAAACCAGTGTGTTTATGATTACGATTATATATTAAAATAATATGATAACAAATAGCAGTCTGCAATATCAAGCAACTTAACAGACTGTTTTGGTACAGCTAACAAAACTAACAATATGTGGGGAACTTGTGGGGAAGTCGTGGCCTAATGGTTAGAGAGTCGGACTCATAACCCAAAGGTTGTGGGTTCGAGTCTCGTACCGGCAGGGATTGTAGGTGGGGGGAATGAATGTACAGCGCTCTCTCCCACCTTCAATACCACGACTGAGGTGCCCTTGAGCAAGGCACCGAAACCCCAACTGCTCCCTGGGTGCTGCAGCATAAATGGCTGCCCACTGCTCCGGGTGTGTGTTCACGGTGTGTGTGTTCACTGCTGTGTGTGTGCACTATGGATGGGTTAAATGCAGAGCACTAATTCTGAGTATTCACGGGTCACCATACTTGGCCAAAACGTCACAAAACTGGATGTAAACTGCTATGCTATGTCGGAATTACTATAAATTATGAGTTTCTGGCTAGTAAAAAGTGTCACAACTTTGTCAAACTCGTAATTACAATTTGGAAACTCGGAAATGGTGGTGGCTTGAACAATTAAGGAAGTTATGTGGCAAGGACGCATTATAAAAAGAATTCTCTCATTCTCTCCAAAGCTGCATTTATTTGATAAAAAATACAGTAATATTGTAAAATATTATTAGGATTTAAAACAACAGTTTTGTATTTTAATATATTTTAAAATGTATTTATTTCTGCGATGCAAAGCTGCATTTTTAGCAGCCAGTACTCCAGTCTTCAGTGTCACATTCTAATATGCTGATTTGCTGTCCAGGAACCATTTCTTATTACTATCAATCAAAGACTATAGAATACCCAAGAAATGTCACTCATATAGTTTTGAATGGGGAAAAATGCAACGACCTGCCTTCTGAGCAAAAGAGCCAATCGCTAATCGGTAAAGTCAGCGCGTCACTTCAGCTGCCATTAGAAGCCCCGGTTGCTAACGCTCTGAGATGTGCGGTTAGGACTGCGCATGCACACTGGCTGATCTAGCCTGAAAAATACGCTTTTTTAAATGCTATTTGAGCAAAATAAACAACATTTATGATACAGTTGTTGTCAGATTTCATTAGTGATGTCAAATATGAAATTTAATCGTAAGCTTAGTAAACAGTTTTGGAGAATTTGATGTTTCCCCATTCAAAGAGATAGGAGCTGCACTTGCATGCCCGAGAGGCGTTTCAAAGATGGCCGCCAAGTGGCATGACTTGCCTTAAAGGGACTTTGCTATCAATGCTAAAAGTTGTACTGTTTATGTACTTGAGCTGAGAGAATACTATGGCCTGACACCCAGAAACAGACCACTGCAGATATAAAATTGGTATCCCAAAAGAATTTAAATAAATAAATAAAAAAGCTTGAATGAGTGCCACTGACTATTTGCACAATATAAAAATATTATTGCAAATTTTATGTTGTTCATTATTTGTAATACATTATTTTTTCATATTTAAATCTCACGATTTAGACATTAAAAAAGCAATATGACAAAAAGGGTCCAAAAAGGGCCTCACGACACCATAATCCATCCTTTTGCTGTTTTGGCGATACTTTGGCATTAGACCATGCTTGAATCATTATAACAATAAGACTTTTCTTTTGATTTTGGAGTAAAATGTGACCTAGACATCGCTGCTTAAAAAACTGGATTTTGAAACTAACCTTAAAAGCTGATCTCCCAGAAAAGAGCTCAAAACGTCTCTAAAACCAGCCTCAAGACTCGCAAACCAGCTTAAGCCTTAAGACGTTTTTTTTTTTTTTTTAGGGATGTTCTTATAAGAAAGATGGAGGACCACAAACAATTACTGTACTTTTCATTTAGTTTTTATTTATACTCGAAATGCTTTACATATCATCTAAAATAAATGATATTAACAGTTAAGTCCTCTCTACATCAGTGTGTTTGGAAAGAATTACAACAGACAAAACAAAAGAGAGTAATTGACACCATTCCAGTGATTCCCATATAAGGCAATTCCCATATTCGCAGCACTTCTGAGGAAAAAGATTGTCATGGCAATGGGGTGATGAACCACTGACCAGGTCAAATGCAATCAAAGGGCAGGTGCACTGGTCAGTTATGGCACGGATGCAAACTTGCCTCAACTTGATAAGATGCATGAAATGGTGACACAGACTACAGCGATGTGCAGTTACGAGAACACAAAGGAATCCAGCATTTTGACCGCAACCTCACGGTCATTAAAAACTCACACGGATGATATAAGGACTAACATACCTAACCTCAAAGGTTAAAGATCTGAGCTAGTTCTCGGGTTCACATCCTAGAAGGACCATCATTTCTGGAAAAGAAAAGGCTCTGCTACATGACTAAATATCCTCAAAGTAGGACTAAAATATTTCAATGAAAATATCTTTAACTAGTTAACTCAAGACTAACATGCTATCAGGTGTGAACATCTATAAATCCATCCAGATGTTCTATTCTATAAAACATATATACAGATGCAGACCAGATGACCACTATACAATTACGCTAACTACCTGTTATTTGCCCACAAATTAATTCAGGAAAGACACTAAAATTACTACACTAAAAATGACAAAGAGATACTGTCATTTTATGCCGAAGCTTGTTCATTTGTAAATACAGAAGACATGCTGTTGTTACCTGACAGGAACACAGTTTCAATCTGTTATATTATCAGAGCACGGAGGAATACATGGTGAGCCAATGCATGACCTAAAGTGCTGGAAGGAAGTGGAACTGGAAGGTGAGCATTGCATTTCTACGTGCTATATGGCTTGAGAGCTTTTACTAACACAGTTGAATGGTTTTATCTTCTCAGGAACGAGGCTACATACAGAACAGTCCAATTTGTTGCATATACGGATGAGCATTAGATAGAGCTGTCACGATGATTCAATTCTGACCGGTCATACAAATAGTGGTGATCTGTATCAATTTAATATGATTTTTCAATATTTTTCGGGTTTTTTAAATGCTTGGAATAATGCAAATTAGGGATGCACGATATTATCGGACTGATATCGGAATCAGCCGATAATGGCTTTAACTGTAAATATCGGCATCGGCCCGATATGAAATATTATGCCGATATGTCTTGCCGATAAGAGAAATACGTTAACTCACATGTGCTCAGGGTGTGCTAGTGATTAGATCATGTCAGCAGTGTGGCTCATTCTTGCAGCAAAGTTTTGTCTGAATGATGATTAGATTGACTGTTTTGGATCGCTGCATTTAATCTGTGAAACCACGTGCAGAATGACCATTCGGTGTGTGAAAGTGTAAACAGTAATAGCACGTGCAGAGGCAGCAGCGGCAGCCTCCCACAGGTCCTAAAGCCCATTCGGTAAGGAGTTTTAATCTGTAGGGGGCGCTGTTGGCCTACTTCAATTTAAATTAAAAGTAAAATAGCCTACCAAAGTAATTGATGACATCAAATAATGAGTATGTTTTGATTTAAAGGTCAGAAGCTAT
>NW_015548335.1:897770-916408 GCF_001515605.1 Sinocyclocheilus anshuiensis
ACAAAAGGAAATATATCGGTATCGGCCAAAATGAGTTGAAAAATATTGGCATATCGGCAAAAATCCAATATCATGCATCCCTAATGCAAATGCATTTATTTTTTCTGAAGAACACAAAAGAAGATATTTTGAAGAATTGTGGAATCCAAACACCATTGGAGCCTATATATTTTCACTGTATGGACAAAAAAGGGTGAGTAAATAATGACCAAATGTTATTTTTTGGGTGAACTATTCATTTAAATTTGACTATTCTAATTAATTACAAAGTTTCTGCATGTCTTAAAATGTCTTAATTTGTCCTTCCACAAATTGAGTCCTTTAAAAAAAGTCGGAGCAGAAAGTCATAAATTCATAAAGTCAAGCCATTAAATGTTGCATTGCACTGCAAAAATCTTCCTCAGTATGTCTTGTTTTCTAATACAAATATCTAAACATTCTTAAATCTTGATAAGCAAATTGAAGATATGAAATGTAACAAAATTAAGTTAGTTCATGCTTAAAACATGAACAAATATCTGTCAATGTTAAATTATGTTGATTTTTCTGAGCCCACTGGCAGATATGTGTTTGTTTTAATCATAAACTCACTTCATTTTGATCAGTTTACTATAAAACAAGACATATAAGATGTCATTTTGCATCTTTGTATCTTGATTTAAGAATCTATATAGAGCAGTGATGGGCAAACTTGGCCCTTCCAGGCCACTTTCCTGCAGAGATTTGATCCAACCCTGATAAAACTCACCTGCCTGTAGCTTTCTAGTAGTCTTGAAGACAATGATTAGTCATTTTTATTTATAAAAGTCACAGTTTAGCCAAGCTATTTGAAACTATCAAACTCACCTTTCCCCAACAGAAATACAATAAACTGCCTCCTACTGACGGGAGACGTTCTCTTAAGAAAAATCAGATTTGACCCTTGTCTTCTGGTTCATTATATACAACCACTCCATGTGTGATGAGACAGCTCAGCTGTCAGATCAGAAATGGTTTTTGCTATATTATGGCTGATTTTGATGATACACATGGAATGGGATGGATGGCTCAGATGATCATGTGGCGAAGTTTGCAGTTTAACTCCTTCTCTTTTCCAAGCAGTTCACTGCTGTGCTTTTTAAATGCCTCAAACTCCTAAAATGTGATATGTAAAAACATTGATATGCCATTGAGATCAAAATGTCCAATATACATGCGGATTTTCTTTTAACAGACCTTTTTCAACTCATTGCAGGTGTCCTCTGCCCTCTCTAAGGCGTCCTGTAGTTCCTTCACTCTTAATTCACTGTTCACGGCTGCTGCTTCCTTTTCAAACCTGATAAAAAAAAATTCAAAAAACATGAGAGAGGCAAACTAAGCAACAAATGCATTATTTTATGGATAATGGTCATTTCATGTGTGAATGGAAACTCAAAGTGATAAAGAAAGTCAGATATCCTGACTGATCTTTTGTCTGTCGTATTGGTTTAATACAAAGGAACAGTTCGTTCAAATTTACCCTTATGCCGTTCTGACTATATATTATGTTCTTTCTACCTTTATACCTAAAGAAGACTGCCTTTATCATACTTTTATGGTGCTTTCTTGAGCCTGACAGTGTTATTCATTATGTACTTTCCTCAAATGGAAAAAGAAGCATTCTGCCTAACATCAAATTTTATGTTTCATGGAAGGAAAAAATGAAAAAATTACAGGGTTGGAATGACTTGAAGCTGCGTCAATGATAATGAAAGATTCACTTTTGGGTGAACTATTCCTTTAATAAACACGGCATGTGTTATCCATACAAAAAGTCTAGTGTTTATGTATAAAAGTCTTTTTACGTGTTTTGAGATTCATACCTGTTTTCTGCATCTAGTCTGCTGTTCTCCGCTTCCTGCCTTTTCCGCTCCAGCTCCTGAATTTCAGCTTGCTTGTCCTTTAACACAATGAAATGAAATCATTATAACTCCATCTGAAAACAAACAGTAATGTAACTGATAATTAATATTAAAGTGCCCCTATTATGGATTTTTGAAAATGACCTTTCATGCAGTGTGTAACAGAGCTCTAAGTGAATGAAAATATCCTGCAAAGTTTTAAATCTGAAAGTGCACCGTGTATAAACTTATTGTCTCTCAAAAGAAAGAGTCGACTCTGAATCATTGAAACGAGTCATTTTAAAAACGAATCCCAAGCCGTTTCATGTTGACGTCAACATGAAATATTAGCATGTTGGTCTTTTCACGTTGGTCTGAATGAAAATGCAAATTCATTCTTTGCCACTAGGTGCCACTTTTGGAGCGGTAAAAACAGCTGTTTCCCCGGTAACGCTGTACACAAAGCAGTACTGCGCTCACAAACGCAGCTTTTATTATGAAAAGGAAATGAAATCGACCAAACGGACCAATCACCGCAGATTAGCGTCACGCAAAGGAGGGGTTTGGAAAAATGAATCGTTCAGCGAATCGTTTGGGAGTTGTTGAGCAAGTAAGGTAAAAATAAATGCATATTATAAGACAATGAAAGTGTTTTTTGACCTTACATGCATGTCAACTTGTTGTTGGGGACTCCCAAAACCAAAATATGAACCTTTCATAACCCATAATAGGGGCACTTTAAATCTAGGCTGACCATAAATCCTCTTTTTTCCAGAAGTGTCATGGCCGGGATACTTCATATTTGCTGAAGGTAATGACTAAAAAAGTAGTTTGACCAATAGCGTGCAGGCATTGTGCATAATCGACCAATCGTGGCATGCGAGAAGGTGGGACCTACGCAGAACGGTCAAACCAATGCAAATATGCGTACGTATAACGTATGATGACTGCAGAGAGCATGTCAGTAGGCAAACAAAGCCAAAACCCTGACATTTTATGCAATCAAACATTCTAGACATGTCCAGGAAAAGAGGTCGTATGGTCACTCTAGTGAATTCTGAACATTTGTTTCATTGCTTACCAGTATCATTTTCCCACGCTGCATTGAGAGATCAACGAGCTCATCCTTTTCCTTCATGAGTTTCTCCAGTCTCTCTTGAGTGTCTGTCTCTCTCATTGATTCTTTTTCCTGAGTTTGTCTTAGTTTGAGATCCAACTCTGTTGGAAAGAAACGTATGAGGTGTTTAACGGTGTACCAGGACAACTACACAAATTTACATAAAAATACTTTACCTTTTTTTTTATCTAGTTGCCAAGGCAAAGCCTCAATTAAAGTTATTTTAGCTTGATGTACTAATATAACTAAAACTGAAATAAAAATTAATTTTAAAAAACTATATAGACATTCAAAATTTGTTTAAAAACACAACTAAATTACTAACTAAATTACTCAACTAAAACTGAATTTAAAATGGAAAATATAAAAATAATCACTATAATAGGTGACCCTGGACCACAAAACCAGTCATAAGGGTCATTTTTTTTTAAAATTGAGATTTATACACCAACATCTCAAAGCTGAATAAATAAGAAATCCATTGATGTATGGTTTGTTATGATAGGACAATATTTGGCTGAGATACAACTATTTGAAAATCTGGAATCTGATGGTGCAAAAAAATCTAAATATTGAGAAAATCGCCTTTAAAGTTGTCCAAATTAAGTTTTTAGCAATGCATATTACTAATCAAAAATTAAGTTTTGACATATTTACAGTAGGAAATTTACAAAATATCTTTATGGAACATGATCTTTACTTAATGTCCTAATGATTTTTGGCATAAAAGAAAATTCAATCATTTTGACCCATACAATGTATTTTTGGCTATTGCTACAAATATACCCCAGCGACTTAAGACTGGTTTTGTGCTCCAGGGTCACATTGTATCTCAGTAATACTAAAATAATATGGAACCCAACACAGTATCAAGTGTTTAGCTTACAAAAGTGAACTTAAAATCAAGCATTAAAATGAATTCATTGGTTTATTAGATAAATTGAAACCAAAACACTGTAGAGTTTGATTGAATGTATATCAAAAACATTTTTCTCATGTTTTCTCTTTGAAACGAAGCTATTTTAGTATTTAAGAAGCTAATTATTTTGCTATACTAAGGGGCACCATACTTTTGCATTTTAATATTTGCATTTATTGTGGTTTTTCCACAATCCTAACCGAGAAACACCATTTTAAATGTCATTTAACTTGAACTACAGTTATGTATTTAACAAAACTACAATCAAGTTTCTTATTTGAAAAATTGTTTGTTATTATTCTTTGGTTTCGGTCAAATTTCGAATACATACCTGCACACATCTCGACAGCATTTTTCAGCTGTTTTTGTGTGTCGCTCAGTTCGTTCTTCAAAGACGCCTCTTTGATCTGATGGAGGTTGATCAGTTCTTTCAGTTTAATCTGGAAACCTGTTGTTTTCTCCCTGTTGGGATGGATCATAAAGATATTGGCAAATACTCACTGTCCTTATTTCACTAAAGGACATCAAGTAAACAGTGATCATCCACTTTTTTCAGTTCTGGAAGTATATTTCCCATTCATGTTTTCCATATGTATTTTAAAAAATGAATCAATAAATAGTTCATGAAAACTTAACAAAGGTGGGTCTCTCTTCAGCATTATGAATTCTATGTTAGTGTAGTTTTTAGCAGAAACATGTCAATTTTGGCTATTTGTTTAAGTGGTGTTCTTAAGTGGAATTTTTACTTCCAGAACAGACTGAAACCTAGAACAATTCCTTACTGATACTCTGTTTCTAGTATCTTATGTTGCTCTGCCAATTCCTTGAGCTCTCGAGTCAGTTTGAGGATGGTCTTCTCTTTTTCTTGCACTTCCTGACTGAAAAGCGTTTCATTTTCCTTCCCGAGTCTCTCGTTCTCTTTCTCCAGCTTGGCATTCTGGCTCTTGTACTCGTTCTTGAAGTTGATCAGCTCTCGGTGGTTGGAGGCCAGGTGCATGAATCTCTGCTCCAGCAGTTCGGATTTCTTCCTCTCGTTCTCCAGCTCCAGCTGCACATTGGCTCTCAGGTTCTCCAGCTCTGCGTTGATCTTCTCCAGAGCCTGACAGCGCAGAAGCATCTCGTCTGCTCTCTGTTTCAGGATGCAGATGAGAGTTGACTGCTCGTCGATTCTTGATCGCAGCACGTCTGCCTCTGTCCTCTCTTCCTGGGAGAGACTTCGGAGCTTTTCCAGGGCTTGGTGCACATCGTCCATATCCTTATAGGAAGGATTAAGATCTGGGGTTAAACTTGTGCTAATACGATTTCATTTCAGTCAGTCATTATATTCAACAACAAAAGTGATTTCTGCTTTGAAATGGTCTAAGAAGCATTGGCTTTAGATGTTTTTTTTTAAGTCAGATACTGATATTTAGAGAAAAGTTTGCCCGATAGCTGATTCAATTTCCAATACAATATAATTAAACGAAAAGTTCTTCCAAAAAATTAAAATTTGCTGAAAATATACTCACCCTCAGGCCATCCAAAATGATGAGTTTGTTTCTTCATCAGAATAGATTTGGGGAAATTTAGCGTTACATCACTTGCTTTGCTTGTAAACAGTGCTTGATCTGTGTATATTTCTCTCCTGATTCAGACAATCAGACTTTTTCACCGGAGAAGCAATATTATGGATACAGGATTCGTATTTTAGCCATAAGCGGTGGTGTTACGATAAATTAAAAGCATCTTAATAATGGATTTGTTTCTTACAAACACAACGTTTCGCTTCACAAGATGTTAACTGATGGACTGGACTGGTGTGGATTACTTGTGGATTATTGTGATGTTTTTATCAGCTGTTTGGACTCTCATTCTGACGGCACCCATTCACTGCAGAGGATCCATTGGTGAGCGAGATGTAATGCTACATTTCTCCAAACCTGTTCCCATGAAGAAATAAACTCATTTGCATTCGGATGGCCTAAGGATGAGAACATTTCCAGACAGTTTTCATCAATTATTTCTTTAATTAGTCATAGCATGTAATTTAAATTACATGAAATAACACTTTTTATTACAACAATTACTCAGAATTCACTCAAAAATATTTGAAAATTATTTGAATATTTGTGCACTGACAAAGCTGTTGGCAGAATGACTTTAAATGGCCAAATATTGCAGATTAATCAGCTTGGATGATAAGTCTATCACTCACTCTTATAATAAAACAATTTTTTTTTTTAAAGCGTTGCAATTTATAGTGCCAATGTGATGAACTGAAAAGCCAACAACAAAAAAACAACAACTTTGTCTTAAAGTTTTAAATTACAATAATTTTTCTCTATCCTCCAAACAAAAACTTTAATATCATCATATTGTGAAATGGTGACGATGAACAAACTGTAATGGGCAGGTAATGTACTAAACATTTTAATAATCTAATGACAATGCCTGTGAAAATGGCAAAAATGTTTCCCTGTGTAATAAAATATCCAGGTATTCGCATGGATTTTAATGAAAAGCCTTTAAAACTACATTTATTCAGTGTAATATGCTTTAAAAAAATGTAGTGTATATAGAATGTATGCCATATTTTGAATACAGAAACAGAGAGAAACAGTACTTAATAACCTTAGTGTATATTAAAGGATGCACACTTCTTGTATAATAACTTATCTGTTTTTACAGAGCACAAATCAGCTGTAGAATTACAGAAGTGACTGCAGTTTTTTTCATGGATGTATTTTCAGGTACAATCAGGCAAAAGGGAAAATGGGGCTTTGGCACCACCTTTTTGCCAGTCCAGCAGGAAATGGGACTGTACCATTTCAGTCACATTCACCTGTTCACATCATTTTGTTATAGTTTTGTTGAATCATTTGTTTATTAGTTTAGTTATGGATACAACTCTATGTTAATTTGAAAATCATGCATATTATTCTGAGGTTTGTCTTTTTGCTGTTTAATACCTTCTATGCTTATGGTAGAGTCAGGTATATATCCTGTTTGTATAATCTATGTTTGGGAGAGTTCTCTCTCTCTCTCTCTTTAATGTTATTCTTTGATAGTAATTGTTAATCCGGGGTAGAGCTTCTATTATATTTGAGAGGCATTATAATCAGGTATTTTTGCAAGTTTTCATGGATTTCCCCATTTCTGCATGTATGTTTGTTTGTTTGTTTATTTGCAAAACTTCTTGATAGCTGCACTTTTTCTTTTCTTTTCTTTTCCCTTTTTTCTTTTTTTTTTAAATAAATAAAACTCCCTCCTTTTTTGCACTGCTTGTGACCCGGGTTTATAGGCTGCTCTTTTAAACAACTGAACGCAATGAAACCACACTGGGTTACACAAGCCAAGCAATAGTCTATTATATTATGATGGCCGATTTGAAATTATCTGTTTTTTCAGAACTAGGGTATTTGTTGGGGCAAGTTGTCACATATTTTAAATACATAAATATTATTAATATAAATGTATACTGCGTACTAACTGTGATATTTGTAACCAAAACAATGGTTTATTATTTTTGCAAGTGACAAGTTTGCTATTTATGCCCATTGTGACAACTTACCCCATTCAGTGTGACGCCACTGAGGCATGTTATGACAAAAAAAGTCGACATGTGTTATATGAACTGTATTGTTTGTTTTTATTTTCTTAAGCAGTATCGGTGGAAATGTTCAAGGTGTTTGTCAACGAAACTGAATTGGAAGAAGTAACATAAATTCCTTGAAAATAGTAGCCTAAATGGAGTAAAAAATTAAAGTAAAAAATGTGACAACAAGCCCCGGTATGTTTACACTACTGGGTACAGTTAAGACTGGGCAAACGATTTTTTTTAATGCGCCACCAGTTATTTTTTTTGGGCGAATTATGCGTTTCAAATCACGATTTTATCACAAATGCGAAATCAAAACAGTCGCTGGTTGATGGATCTTGACAGGCAAACAGATATCATGCGTGTCAGTTGCAGAAATGGGCGTAAACAATGTTGTATGAACATTACGTACCTGTTTAGTGTCTTTGATCATCGTTTTTAGGTCTATTGGGATTTTCTGAGGAGATGTCATGCTGAAGCTTTCAAGGCTATGTTTTTGCAGAAGAAAATCCTCAGGTTTCTTCACAAAGGCGCCTCGACCGCAGTGAGCTGCAGTGATCCTACGGCTTGTGGCTATTCAAAGCTTCCCCGGTTGCCCCTAGCAACAGCGAATCCAGTCGCGATTATTTCGCGTATTTTTCCCTTTTGATAGACTGCATTTCAGCGTTTTAAAAATCGACTCACATTTATAACACGTCCTGTTGATCTAGATATGTCTGTTTTGTGTTTCCCCCTCAGGTTAAGCAGATTGGGCTGAAAAAGCAGGTGTAGTTCTCGAGTTTTACCACTAGATGTCGCCGCGACTCCTCTTTGGTTTAGGTTTATACCGGTTCGAAAGGTGCAGACTTGTTTTTACACATTTGCATTAGGTTGATCAGAAGAGTAAAGAATTGATTTGATTAACATTGTTATAACCTACAGCTGTAGCTCTGTTGAAAAAATAAAAAATCAACAGACTGTTTAGAGCCAGTCAGACTGAGAAGCCAGCCAAAATCTTAGGCTGGTTTAAAATGTTTTTGTTGTTGTTGTTTTTTTCAGTGGGAGCTCTTAAATTATAAATTGAGGATCACATTAAAAGTCTTGGACATAAAAGGGTCACTTTAACACACATCAAACTTTAGTTTTGGCCCAAAAGGTTCACTTATTAGCTAAGCATGGGATCTTTGACTTGCCTGCGTGACTCCTTATAGAAACTCACTGACCTTAAAGGGATAGTTCACCCAAAAATGACAATTCTGTCATCATTTACTCACCCTCATGTCGTTCCAAACCTGTATGAGTTGCTTTCTTACGTTGAACACAAAAGAAGATATTTATCAAACAGTTGGCGGTTGCCATTGACTTCCATAGTATTTTTTTTTCTTCCTACTATGGAAGTCAATGGCAACCACCAACTGTTTGATTACCAGCATTCTTCAAAATATCTTCTTTTGTGTTCAACATAAGAAAGCAACTCATACAGGTTTGGAACGACATGAGGGTGAGTAAATGATGACAGAATTTTCATTTCTGGGTGAACTATCCCTTTAAGTAACGCATTTAAAACCGTGTTTTGCATTATTTGACTCTTGGAAGACTTGAACTTGTGCTCAATCTTGAGAATCAGACACAGTTGTGGGTTACTACCAATAATAATTTAAAATAATAACCATCATATTTTTGCTAATAGCTCAAATATTGACTCAAGCGTGCACACTTAGAAGCTTCATAATGTAGTTTCACAACAGACTATAAAAACCACAGTCAAGTTGTCATTATTGAATTAGCCTGGTGTTGTAATACATAGAAGCACAAATTAAAAAGTTAACTTGTTCCAATTAATTAAAGCAAACTAATTTGTTAAAAGAAGTGGTTGATATGTTTTTTGTATGTCTGTTGCCAGTAGTGGCTCGTAGCTGCGTTTTGGAACATAGTTGGTTAACTGGTTTAAACTGGTCATTAACTGAAAGCTGGTTATTAGGTGGCTGATCACCAGTCTGACCGCCTTAAACTGGTAGGACAATGATGTACACTTTGCTGACACAATATTTCTCAAAACTGAGTACTGTCTGCTGACAAGGACTCTAGGATAAATGACTGCTTCTCTTAATTGTTCAATCAAACACAAGTTTAAATGGGAAACTTCAATTTGCTGCCCTAAACGTGAAGTAAAATAGCCAAAAGCTACAGACTGCAGTGCATTACTGATGAAGAGGTGGTACGTTGGTTTTGATGTTAAGACATAACGATGAACATTTTTACAGTTTTTTTTTTCCTCCAACATTTTTACATTTTACTTTTTTTTTTCCTTCTCCAAGTTGGGAGAATAAAACAGATTATCGCAGTACGTTTTACAAGATAATACTATTTCAGTCTTTAAAATTTCACCTTTAAGTCAATGTGTTACTTGCCGTTGTAATTCTTTGTGAAATGTACCAGACATTTTTGAGTGAAAATTGTTTTAGGGTTCTAGTGAATCCTACACCATATATTATATACAGTGGGTACAGAAAGTATTCAGACCCCCTTAAATTTTTCACTCTTTGTTATCAGATATGGTTGGTTATCTTATTATACCAGAAGTGCCAGAAGTGGTCATTTTGCCTAGAGTCTATTCCAAAAAGCTAGTACACCATTTAAAAGTGTTCAAACAAATTTCTCAACCTCCTTTCTATTGCAGAATCAGGAAACATGCAAAGCAGCAACAGGTGTCTCAGTAAATAAAATACATGTATAATAATAATTCATAATTCATAAACAACAATAATTATTTATTAGGCTATAATATTATTGTATATTGTGTATGTATATGTATTATTATTATTATTATTACAGCAATAATACCAGTGATTTGTAAATATTTCACATACTGTGACTGTTGCACCATGCACACATTATGCAGGCTAGTCGATGAGCTCAACAGGTTCCTGGGGGCCAGTTAAGGATTTGATCCTGTGGGTCGACCCGAGGGGGGAGCGTCATGTGCACGCCCTTTTTCATCAGCCCGGGACAAGTGAGTAAGAGCCACTTCACTGCATCTCAGTCCCAAGAGCTTCATGAGGGGCTGGATACAGCAGCCGGGACCGTGCGTCACAATGCACCTCCAACTTCTCCTCATTATAACTTTATGCGCGCTTCATTGCGATTGTCCAGGTACGTTGCGACTTTTGTTATTAACTTGTTTCGTATCATATTTGTTTTAGATACGGTCCCCTTTAGTGCATATAATGGACTTTTTTCCCCTAACAGACATAACGGGCAAGTAACTGCATAATATCACGATCATTCTGGTTTAATTGACCTACATAACTGTGCAAAAAGTGCAATTAGATTCTCGGAGTTTGTTGAAAAATAAACAATCATTGTTATTTTTGCATGCTAGAATGCAAAAAAAATCTCGCTCAAAATAATATTGGATCGTGAAAATAAAAAACGAGTGCATTTGATAAAACTAAATAAATAAATAAGTAAATATTATAGGCTACACATTGTTGCTGTGGCGCACAAAGCCTCCCTCAGATTTGAGGTTCTCGGAGAACTTTTGCATGGGTTTGCATGGGCTTTGGCGTTGCTAGGTAACAGAGACGAGCATGTGACTTGAAGACGATCTCTAGCAGACCCCAAGCTGCTGGTACAAAGCAAATTCAACACGTTTCTGCGCTCGGCACTGTTTCTAAAGACAGTCTGCTGTGGAGGGGAGCTAGAGTTTGAGACGCGCTTTTTGCCGCGTTGCAGTCGGTTAGGCAGTTGACAGCAACAGGTTGCTCTGTGTGGTTGCATGGCTACAGCTTCTCGAAATGTAATCTGCTTTCTTTTTGCCCAACCCTTAGTATGTAAGCTTCTTATGTTAATCAAGCAACTAATTACTCTGCAGCTGCCGATCAAGACGACCATTGCTGCTCATGAAACACTCTGTTAACCTAGTGAAAATTAGCTGTGGTTGTCTTTATTGAGATTTTAAAACTTTATTAAGTATACTTTATTAAGAATCATTGCAGATTGTTTGTTTCTAGGGAGAACTGGAATGGTTGCATTAAACAGAAGCGAATTAAATTCAGTTTACTGACCATTGTGACCTTGAGGCGTCAAAATCACATCTTCTCGCACGGTCTTCTGGGATTTTGTGCTGCTATGTTTGCATCAGGTTTAAGTTTGTGGCCGTAGCCTTGATTGATCTCCTCAGAAATGCCAGCCAGGAATGAGTTCCTGTAATCCAGCTTTATTCAGCATGTGTTTTCGGAGGAAATGACCAAAAGGGTCTTGATGGAGGGGGGACAGGTTACTTTCTCTAATCGGCTGAGCTTCACTTCCTTTGGTTCCTCGAGCTCTCAGTTTCAGACCCGAGGGTCAAAGGTCTTTGAAGGTAGTTGTTCGTTACCTTGTTTAGCATGCATTTTAATTTAAAATTGCGCTTTAAAAAAAAAAAACCTGAGCTGGCACAATGTAAACCGTTTTGACTCCTCGTTTCATGATGTTTATTAACCAACCTATGAAACCGTACTGTATAAATTAATATTTACAGCCAGTAGCGTGCTACTCATTGCCTGCAGAAGTGATGATTATGCTGATTTATAACTTGTTTTTTTTTTTATTTCACTTTCATTAGTCACGTATTAGCTGTCTTTGGATTGTAATGATTAAAAGGACACTTTCACTCAGTGTCACATTCGCCAGTGGCCTTTTTTTATTATGTGCAGCCATGGGTGCAGACAATACCGTGAAGATCAGCGAACAATGATATCTCATTCAGGAGGCTCATTCAGATGTGGATCAGTGAGGGCCACTGTTGCCAACTCTCGGGAGACAAATAAGCAACCGCTGCTTCAAAAACAAGCCCAAAAACAAGCAAAATTTTTTTTGATGATTTATTATCGTCAATATTATTTATTATCAATGATTTATTACCAACATATTAAACTGAAACCACTCTTTTATCTGAAAAGCAAAAACAGAAGCTATTTTACAAAAATCAGCAAACTGCATTTAAAAATAAGCTAAAAGAAAGTCATCCCACTCCTCTACGTCTACTTCTATCATCGTCACGGCACGCGCCTTCTTTTTGAACGTGGTTTTCTCCAATGAGGGGGAGGAGGGGGCGGAACATTTGGCAAATTAAGCTGCAGCACTTATATTATTGCACTGGTTGGCTATTAGACAGAGTGTCAACCAATGCATTGGAGAATAAGGCGAACATAAATAAAGAAACGAAGTTGCTTGTCAGATTTCCCTAACAAGCAACCATATTTTTTAAAATAAGCCCAAAAAACCGCAACCCGCGACCTGGAATTTTTTCACGCAACTTTACAAAAAAAGAAGGCCAAAGTCGCGTATAATACGCGGACTTGGCAACTATGGTGAGGGGCCTCATGATCTGTAACAGGATTTCCATGCACGAAATCAAGAGAGGAAATCAGTTTGATGCTGGACGGAGGATCTTATCTGAACCTGGCTGTCAGCAAGCTTTAAAGTTCATAACTTAAAACACTTTTGCATTTGACTCCTTTAAAACTGTAAACATCTATGGAAGCCCATTTCCATAGACTTTTAATCTTACAATTCTGACTTTTTTTCTTGCAATTCTAAGAAAAAACGGAGAATTGCGAGACATAAACTGACAGTTCTGACTTTATTTCTTGCAATTCTGAGTTTTTAACATTTTGCGATTGTTTTTTTTTCCTGCCGTGGATTAAAAAAATGAGAATGGTAACTGCAAACTTTATCTCATAATTCATCTCATATTTTTTTTCTCTCTCAAATACACGTTTATATCTCACAATTTTGAGTTTATATCTCACAATTCTGTTTAGCTGTTTAGTCAGAATTGTGAGATATAATCTCAGAGTTGTAAGATATAAACTCAGATTTGTGAGAAAAAAAGACGCATCCCGCATTTCCGCATTTATGAAACAAGGTTTCATAAACTTCTCATTCCTTGCCTCCATAGAGAAATCAATCTTTCTATCTTTTTAATGAATAATGTCTTTAAATGCTTTCAAACTATTTATAATATCGATTTAATTTATAATTTTGCAATGAACTTTGCATATTTACAGTATTTTGTTGCAAAATATAAACAATATATTTACGACAATACATTTTAAGTTGAATCCAACTTTATCCGCACACATACAGCACACTCACATAAAGCAATATGTACTATATAATAGTGCTGTCAAACGATTAATCGCGATTAATCGCATCCAAAATAGAAGTTTTTGTTTACATAATATATGTGTGTGTACTGTGTATATTTATTGTGTATATATAAATACACACTCATACAGTATATATTTAGAAAATTATTTACATGTATATATTTATATTTATATAATTGATATTATATATATAACATATTTTTCGTAAATATATACATGCATGTGTGTGTATTTATATGTACATAATAAATATACACAGTACACACATATATTATGTAAACAAAAACTTTTATTTTGGATGCGTTTAATCACGATTAATCGTTTAACAGCACTATTACATAACAAACCTCAACTTTAATTTGTAGCAAAATCTAACTATATTATCGCAAAGTTAGTCAAGTATATCCAACTTTACCCGCATACATACAGTACACTTACATAAATCAATATATACTATATAGCTCAACTCAATAACTCATTGCCACAGAATGCAAACTATATAATCGCCCGGCAAAATATTTAAAGTTGTCTATAAAGTGCATCCAATTTTATCCAAATCATGGAGCAAACTCATATACGTAGAAATATTAGACATATAGCAAAGATATACAGGAAATCTCAACTTAATTGTTTATATTGTCGCAAAATGTAACTATATTACCGTCCCGCTCATCTTCTACTAAATGAGACTATAAGACATGAAGATATTAAGATATTTGAAATATTAACATCATAAAGCTTTGAAACAATGTGTGGCTTATAACTCTTTACTTTGAAATCCTAGAGCAAATGAATATGAAAATTACTTAAAGATGCTTAAAAAGTGGGCAGTAACTGTTGCCACTCCTGCCGTCTTAAAACAGTTTTAGGTTTGCCAGAGAATGAAGTAGCACTTTTGTACTCGTAGAGCAACTCAAAAGTGTACACAAAAGTCACTAGGCTCCAAAGATTCTTCTTGTCTTAAGTATCTTTTTCAAGTTTACAGCTATGAGTGAGAAAATGTGCCTGCTAAGTAGCACGACTTTCAGACTGTCGTTGTTTATTGTTCTAGAAAGAATTGCACATCCGCTTGACGCGTGTTTGGTGTTCATTCCTCTGTGTAGGTTATTATACAAATGTGTGAACCGGCTAAACAAACAGTAATGATGTCTGCATTTCGAACGGTGAGAAAATACCGAAATCCCATTTTTCCTGTTCTGCACGTGCTGCTTAAACCTCACACATGCTTCTGGGCCTTTCCGGTAAAAGTCCTTGAGCAACAGGGCTGCTGTATTAGAAACAGGAACAGAAGTTAACACAGTTGGCACTAATGAAGACTTCTAATCCTCTCAGTGTAAACAGCACCCTCACTGGCCGTATTAGTCACTGCCGCGATGCCATCTGAAAGCTGAGAGGCCTGTGTTCACGTTTGACGACGATGGATTGAGGGAGTGTGTGCTGTAAATCATTGTATCTTAAAAGCGAACAAAAATTAACAACCTGTGATCATTTACTCACCGTCATGTCATTCCAAACCAGTATAAATCTCTTACTTCTGTGAACACAAAAGATGGTTTTAAAAATGTCTCTGTTTTTGTTAGTCGATATGAATGTCAATGGGGTTCAATGTTGTTCAATGTCAAAATAACTTTTAACAACATGAAGGTGAGTAAACGATGATGTATTTTCATTGTATTCCTTTAATGGGTTAATAATAGGTTATTCTTTAACATTAGTTAATTTAAAAACTGTAAACTAAATGCAGTGCTATTTTAGTATCACTGATATACTGATATAGTTTTTGTCAATAATATTTTGAATCTGATTTTCTTTTAATATTTTATGTTTTCTTTTTAATTTTGTGTTGTGTGTTTTTGTCTTTTTATTATTTTTTTAAACATGTTTATATAATTTTTATTAAGTTTTAGTTTTTAGTTTATTTAGTTTTAGTTATTTCGGTTCTTAAACTCAGACTAAACAATGTTGCCTTGGCACTTGGCCTTTTTAATATTTTATTTTAATTTAGTTAATGTTTATTTTATTTTAAGTAATGAAAATGTTTTTTTGTTTTTTTTTACGGTTTTAGTTATAATTAACGATAATATCCCTGGCTAAATTAACAGCATTTTTACAGCATTTATTAATCTAGGTTAATGTTCATTTCTGCATAGTAATGCATTTTATGAATTAGCAATGAATATTATATTTATAGATTCAAATGAGATAAATAAAAGATATAAAAATGTTGTTTATTAACCACTTTTTACACTATTTATGATGTTTGCCTGTAGATTTTGGAACTAACGCATCTATTGGTGCTAATTATTTCAAAAAGTACAAATAATTTGGACAATATTTCGGTCTCACACATTGCAAATTTATTCTAAAGTTTCTAATGGCAGTCAACTTCGCCGATCTGAATGGTTTAATAGGCTTCCCGACTCTATGTTTGCCTTCTTTCCACTCGCCGCCAATGCCAAGCCACGTTGGTGTACCAGTAGGTCTTTTCTCCACGACTCCGTTCAGGCCGTGCAAGCCAAAGTCAGTTGTAAAGCAATTGACTGCATTCTGCGTCGTCCATTTCCATATGAAACGGGCTGCGGCACTCGGCTCCGCGGTATGGCCGGCCAGCTCTGGCGCTGGGCTCTGCCAGCCATTCCTGCGCATGCATTCACTCCGGCTGCCCCCCCCCAAAACAAGGCGGCATTGATGAAAGGAGCGGCACCTCTCCCATGGCCCCCGCGGGACTGGACAGAGATGTTTTGGGGGGCTTGCTAGTGGCTGGCAAGTGCCTTTAGTTTTTTTAAAGGGAAAGGGGTGGCAGAGGATGGGCCTCTTTTCCTCTCTTCATCTTTCTTTCTCGCAGGAAGCTCTACTGTATTCCCCCATTCTGTTATCCGTCTCCATCGGGCCTTTTGGAGTGCTGACACTTTCAGTTATGGGGCTGCAGCCCCTCCAGCCAGGCCATTGTGCCATTGTGGTCTCACAGTGGGGTCTAAGCCTTTGGGAGGCTTCATTCTAATGAAAATTCCTCCACCGCACTCTCTTTGTGACCCGACGTTGGCACGTCCTTGTTTTTCCCCTCAGATAGTTTTGGGGATTCTTGCCTGCTGAGGGTTTAAGTTGGCTAATTAGAAAAGACATGCCCAGAGAGGAGACGGGGACTGAGGCGGGCAATAAAGGAAACAGCAAATGAAACAAACAGGGTAAGCAAAGACATTAATGAAGGAAGGAAAAACAAGCGGAGGACGACATTTGCATAATACAAGCCACTGTCCTGACAATGGCCCGCCAGGACAATCGCATAACTGTTGTCATTCGCACAATATTAGTTAAGACGTCCAAATAAAACCCTTTTAAAGACACCCCAGGAAATGACAGGGCTAAATGCTTCGTTTTGCTGAGTGCAGGAACAGGATAGGCCCGCCGCTGTTCACTTTACCTGACGCTTTTCCCAGTTGCTGATACCGTCAGGAAACGCTGGCTTTATTTTCCAGGCTCTTGGCGGATAGGTTTCGGCTCTTGGCAACGACTGATAAGTTGTATAGATGACTCGTACTGTTAAACTGAGAGAAAACAATTCATTTGCAAGTGAAAATCAGTGTTATTTTAGTGTATATAATAATAATACTATTTTGAATAATCTTTTATTTTTATATTTTTTTGTTGCCAACTTAATTTTAGTTCAAATTTTAGTAGTCAAATTTTGTTGTGGAGTTTTATCATTTTTATTTATTTATTTATTTTCCCCTTAAATATGTCTGTTCTATATGTTTTAATTTTTATTTAATTTAAAAGGAATTTAAAAACTTTTAAAATGATTTAAAAATGGATTTAAAATGAATTTAAAACAGTTAAAAATAGAAAATGATTATATATAAACTACAGTGCAATCAGTTCGAACGTAGCACAGTGCTCATTCAATAAATGCACAGCTAAACAGATGAGTTTTGAGTCTGCATTTAAATGTGGCTAATGTTTTAGCACATCTGATCTCTTCTGGAAGCTGGTTCCAGCTGTGAGCGGCATAATAGCTAAAAGCAGACTCGCCTTGTTTTGTGTGAACCCTTGGTATTTCTAACTGACTCGATCCTAATGATCTGAGTGGTCTGTTAGGTTTATATTCAGTGAGCATATCTGCAATGTATTTAGGTTCTAGGCCGTTTAGTGATTTATAAATGAGTAAAAGTACTTTAAAATCAATCCGAAACATAACTGGAAGCCAGTGTAAGGACCTGAGGACTGGTGTGATATGCTCAGATTTTCTGGTTCTAGTCAGAATTCTGGCAGCAGCGTTCTGGATGAGCTGCAGCTGTCTAATGATCTTCTTGTTCTCCAAGTCTTGACTGGAAACAAAACATCTAATTCTTGCAATGTTTTTGAGATGATAGTATGCTGATTTAGTTACTGCTTTGACATGACTACTGCAACTAAGGTCTGTCTCCAGAATCACACCAAGATTCTTGACTTGATTTTTAGTTGTTTGACCCCTAGAGTCAAGGTGTGCATTCACCTTGAGAACTTCATACTTCATCTTAAATGCAATGACTTCAGTTTTTTCCTTGTTTAACTGAAGGAAGTTCTGGCACATCCAACTTCCAACTGCATCAATGCATTGGCAGAGGGAGTCAATGGGGCTGTAGTCATTTGGTGATAAGGCTAGGTAAATCTGGATATCATCAGCATAGCTGTGATAAGCAACTTGGTTCTCATTATTTGACTTAGTGGGAGCATTTACAGGCTAAACAAGAGCGGTGCAAGAATTGAGCCTTGTGGGACTCCGCATGTCATGGACGTCCACTTAGACTTATGCTCTCCTATACTCACATAATAACCTCTCCCTTCTAAGTATGACCTGAACCATTTGATTACCATCCCAGAAAGCCAGACCCAGTTTTCCAGTCTCTCTAGAAGCATGTTATGATCGACCGTGTCAAACGCAGCACTGAGATATAGTAGTACCAGCACTGATATTTTGCCAGAATCAGAATTTAAGCGAATATCATTTATTATCTTAATGAGCACTGTCTTTTTGCGGTGATGCAGTCGGAAA
>NW_015548335.1:916954-917416 GCF_001515605.1 Sinocyclocheilus anshuiensis
AGCCAGTGTAAGGACCTAAGGACTGGTGTGATATGCTCAGATTTTCTGGTTCTAGTCAGAATTCTGGCAGCAGCGTTCTGGATGAGCTGCAGCTGTCTAATGGTCTTCTTATGAAGGCCGGTGAGGAGACCATTACAATAGCCCACCCTGCTGGTGATAAAGGCATGAACAAGTTTCTCCAAGTCTTGACTGGAAACAAAACATCTAATTCTTGCAATGTTTTTGAGATGATAGTATGCTGATTTAGTTACTGCTTTGACATGACTATTGAAACTAAGGTCTGTCTCCAGAATCACACCAAGATTCTTAACTTGATTTTTAGTAGTTTGACCCCTTGAGCCAAGGTATGCATTCACCTTGAGAACTTCATCTTTGTTTCCAAATGCAATGACTTCAGTTTTCTCCGTTTAACTGAAGAAAGTTTTGGCACATCCAACTGTTAATTTCATCAATGCATTGGCT
>NW_015548335.1:917524-917880 GCF_001515605.1 Sinocyclocheilus anshuiensis
CTGTTAATTTCATCAATGCATTGGCAGAGGGAGTCAATGGGGCTGTAGTCATTTGGTGATAAGGCTAGGTAAATCTGGATATCATCAGCATAGCTGTGATAAGCAACTTGGTTCTCATTATTTGACTTAGTGGGAGCATTTACAGGCTAAACAAGAGCGGTGCAAGAATTGAGCCTTGTGGGACTCCGCATGTCATGGATGTCCACTTAGACTTATGCTTTCCTATACTCACATAATAACCTCTCCCTTCAAAGTATGACCTGAACCTTTTGATTACCAAACCAGAAAGCCCAACCCAGTTTTCCAGTCTCTCTAGAAGTATGTTATGATCGACAGTGTCAAATGCAGCACTGAGA
>NW_015548335.1:919573-922356 GCF_001515605.1 Sinocyclocheilus anshuiensis
GAGTGGTCTGTTAGGTTTATATTCAGTGAGCATATCTGCAATGTATTTAGGTTCTAGGCCGTTTAGTGATTTATAAATGAGTAAAAGTACTTTAAAATCAATCCTAAATATAACTGGAAGCCAGTGTAAGGACCTGAGGACTGGTGTGATATGCTCAGATTTTCTGGTTCTAGTCAGAATTCTGGCAGCAGCGTTCTGGATGAGCTGCAGCTGTCTAATGGTCTTCTTGTGAAGGCCGGTGAGGAGACCATTACAATAGTCCACCCTGCTGGTGATAAAGGCATGAACAAGTTTCTCCAAGTCTTGACTGGAAACAAAACATCTAATTCTTGCAATGTTTTTGAGATGATAGTATGCTGATTTAGTTACTGCTTTGACATGACTACTGAAACTAAGGTCTGTCTCCAGAATCACACCAAGATTCTTAACTTGATTTTTAGTAGTTTGACCCCTTGAGCCAAGGTATGCATTCACCTTGAGAACTTCATCTTTGTTTCCAAATGCAATGACTTCAGTTTTCTCCGTTTAACTGAAGAAAGTTTTGGCACATCCAACTGTTAATTTCATCAATGCATTGGCAGAGGGAGTCAATGGGGCTGTAGTCATTTGGTGATAAGGCTAGGTAAATCTGGATATCATCAGCATAGCTGTGATAAGCAACTTGGTTCTCATTATTTGACTTAGTGGGAGCATTTACAGGCTAAACAAGAGCGGTGCAAGAATTGAGCCTTGTGGGACTCCGCATGTCATGGATGTCCACTTAGACTTATGCTTTCCTATACTCACATAATAACCTCTCCCTTCAAAGTATGACCTGAACCTTTTGATTACCAAACCAGAAAGCCCAACCCAGTTTTCCAGTCTCTCTAGAAGTATGTTATGATCGACAGTGTCAAATGCAGCACTGAGATCTAGTAGTACCAGCACTGATATTTTGCCAGAATCAGAATTAAAGTGAATATAATTTATTATCTTAATGAGCTCTGTCTCTGTGCTGTGTAATTAATTTTAATTAATTAATCAGTATAGTTTTTATTACAGATTTAGTTTTAGTTATTTTAGTGCTTTAACTTAAATGAATAGGAATGGAAAGAAATTAAGGAATAGAAAATGAATCAAAATGAATAAAAAGAAATAAATCAATAAAAATAAATGTAAAAAAGTTTTTTATTTTATTTTATTTCTGTCAACATTTATTTCAAGTAACAAAAATTTATTTTTTGTGGTTTTAGTTTTAGTCAATGAGACCAACCCTGGTGAAAATCAGGTATAAAATATAGCATTCTCATTTGCTCGTATCTTGGCAGCGTGTGTGGAAACGGTCTATGGCTGATGTTTAAAATTCTATTACTTGCGAGCAGGTGTCAGTAAGAGCGTCTCACCTCCCAGATCCTGTATATGCCAATTGTCTACCTGTGCATTACAGACGCTGCTGAAACCTCCGGGATCATGTCCTACCAACAAAGGCTTCCTTTGAGAGAGTAGAGCAGCAATTTTATCATTAGTAAACTGAGCAGGAAAAAGGCTCGTTTCCCAATTGGCTGCTGAAGGAGTTAAAAAGGAAGCCCATTTGGCTGGCATGCTTTAAAAGCGTTTGCTGTGGTGTTTGGTCTAGACCTCTCGCTATGAGGAGGCCCTCGCTGAGCTTTTAGCGCTGTGGCTGAAGCACAAACCCCGTGGCCCTCTGGCAGAGGACGAAATCCATTATTAAAGAGCACATCATGGGGACCGAGGCTGATAAACTTCTGGCTCATACATAATAAATGCTCTGCTAATACAGTGTTTGTTTTGCAATGGCACAGAACCAAAATGCTGTCCACTAAGATATGTTTAAATTAATATTGAAGAGCCATTTATGACAGAATTGAGAGTAGTAATATTTTACAAACTACCTGTGTACAGAAGTATGGAAGCCTGTTTCTGCTACTGAATAAAAAATTAGGTAAATATTATAATTAGGTAAAAAAGGTAATTGCAACTTTTTATCTCACAATTCTGCCTTTTTTTATCGGAATTGCAAGATGTAAACTAGCAATTGCATGATATAAAGTCGCAATTGCAAGTTATAAAGTCAGAATTGTGAGAGAGAAGTCATCAGAATTGCGAAAAAAAAGTTCAGAATTGTGAGAAAAAAAGTCAGAATTGCGAGATATAAACTCGCAATTGTGAGAAATAAAATCAGAATTGTGAGTTTATATTATCCATACTGAAGGAAGCACATTAAAGGAATAATTCTTCCAAAAAATCAAAACGTATTCACTGCAAACCTGGAAAACAAAAGAAGGAACTTGAATATTTGTCTTTTTTGGAGCCTAATAGTCATTATTACAATAAACTGTTGTTGTATGGCATTTCTGGGTGAACTGTTCCTTTAAATCTTGCTAAAACGCTTCCAACCTGCCATGTCTCACAACAAGAGAGAGTTGTTCCTCCATCCATTTAGAGATTACTTTATTGCACTGTAAGACTCATTTTTAGTCAGTCGGATGTCTAAACATATTACCTCAGATTTTTAGCAAGGCTTCTGGTCGGCTAAATGTCAGTGATGACCTTGTTAGTTTAGCGCAGTTCTCAGTTTCCTATTGACAGGCGCCGTGCGCTCGAGCTGTTTGATTGAGTCGTACGAGTTTCCTAAAAGGCAGCAGGTCAGATAAGATTCTTGTTTCAACCGATCCAAACAGCCACGCTTAATGAAAAATTAAAAAGTGCTTGTTAGTACATTATCATTTACTGAAACATTACACAGTAAACTGACGTTACTGACGTTAGTCAGTAAAATAAAA
>NW_015548335.1:922373-925026 GCF_001515605.1 Sinocyclocheilus anshuiensis
GCGGTTTTCAAATAAATTTTTTTTGCCTGTACAAAACCAATGCTAGGATGTCATGGACGGTTGCCTGAATGTTGCTATGCACTTAATAAAATGTTTTGGGTGGTTGTTAGGGTGTTGCTATGTACTTGATAGAAAGTTTTGGGTGGTTGTTAGGGTGTTGCTATGTACTTGATAGAAAGTTTTGGGTGGTTGTTAGGGTGTTGCTATTCAACAGGTAGAATGTTTTGGGTGTTTGCCACTGTTTTGGCATGCAAATGATAGGGTGTTCTGGATGGTTTCTAGGGTGTTGCTATGTGATTGATTAGTAACCAGAGTTCAAAGTGACCACAATTCTAATATCTGTGATATTATTGTCTCTATTTCAATGTGAATCTAGATTTTTCTTGCCCATTTTATACTCTACCAGGTGAGGGATCACTCATGCAATGCAAACAGTGCTTGTTCAAATTCCTAACCTCAAATCTGACTATACCTGCTTTCAGAGACCATGCGAAATTAGATACGATGGATTTGTTTTACAAAAGAATTATGCATGAGGTTATTCATGAACATTTTATTGGTTAAATTAGAACAATCAAATAATTATAGAGCCTTCAAATTTAAGTTCCGGTAACTTTTGAGTTTGAGTGCTGCAGCTTCTTTTGGGAAGATCACATACATTTGACCATGGACTGCCTGTCTGTCTGTGTGTGTGTGTGTGTGTGTGTGTGTGTGTGTGAGAGTGAGTGAGTGAGTCTGTGATTACATTTTTGACAAGGAACAGCACGCACCATTCATCAGTGTCAGAGAGAGACAATCAGAATCCCCTGACGGAGGGCTCCGCCGCTGAGCTATGCTGATGGTGTCGATATGTCCCGGATCCCGTCGGGGAAGGTAGAGGGGTGGTACGTTATCTCCTCAGATGTCACTCACAGGGGGAGATCAAAAGGAAGGAGAGTTAGGGCTGTAGAAGTGCTTGCTCACAGACTGGCACGCTTGGCTCCGCTGGCTGTCAGTTCGGTTTACAAATGCTTCATCAGTGGAACAATCACATGCACACTTAAAGATGTGTGAGCGCACTGCTTTTCAGAATCGAAATGGGTGCTGCTTTGATTTGATTGATTTCGTTGCAAACATCGGTTGTAGTATTTATGTCCTGATTTTCAGTACAAATATCTACACATCCTTAAAAACAAAATACATTTAGTTGAGATGCAAAATTGTTTAACATAAAACCATTTGTTTACAGAGAACATACGTTGAATTAAGACTATCTATCTGAGCTCATTGGGCTTATTTTTTCACTAAATTTAGTTTTATCTTATGCAATTTTGCTTCTATTCACTGTAAAAAAAAAATTCATAGTTAAATTCATAGTTAACTAAAACAAAGAATATTTAAAGTACATTTTTCTTTTTATATTCTATTATATTTCTTTAATATTTAAAGTAAGTCTTTCCATTCCAAAATGTCACATTTAATCACTGATCTATTATTTATTATCGTTATTTATTTATTATTTATATATTATTATAAAGATCAGCGCCCTATTCACTTCTTTGTAATTATTTGTGAAACTTACTAACCATTTTTTGAGTGAAAATAGTTTCTACTCTTTTTTTTAAGTGTGGTCATTTTGTTTTGTTTAAAAAAAAATTAGATACATTTTCTGGAAAACGACGTAATGAGCATCAAGAAACTTTTTTTTTTTTTTTGCTGCAGTGTTGTGAGTCTTTGGCACGGAAGAAGCTTTTAAATCATCAAAGTCAAATTAAGTGTCATTTTGCATCATTTTTAGCTCCTTTTTAATGACTTCTTTGTACATTCTTTTAGTCTCAGTATAATGTGATTTAATGTTATAATGTAATTTCACTTTAGACAAAAACTGATTGTTTAATCTGAACAGTCTGTAAATAAGGCCTCCAATGTACTTAGCTTTCATTTATTGCACATACATTTTTAAACTATTATGCAAAACAGGTTTTTCAATAAAAATGTACAAAATAAACGATATGAGATACAGTAGTTTAGACAAAGTAGTATATTAAGAGTATAGTAACTTCAAAAATCTTGTTTTCTTCCTGAGATATAAACTTCACAGTCTTTTTTGGTCACTGTTATAAAGAAAACCATATAATTTGTAGACATTTTTGACAAGGATGCATCTAAAATAATTCTCACGGATCTGCAACATTGATCATTTATATTGGACGATTACATCTAGAATGGTCAAGAGGACTTCAGATCGGTTGTGTACAGAAGGGCATTGTCCATGTAGGGGAGGTCTTTGAACCTTATCTTGTGTTGTAACTCCTGCAATGTTTACATTATTTCTTATTACATTACATTATCTGGATGTCTCAAACCCATCATGGTCAGGTTTTATGATCTGTAGGAGTAGATCTTTGGTTGCTATCTTGTAGTCGGCATTGAGTAAGCCCATAGGCCTGCATAATGAATGTGTTTTTTTTTTTCTCCTTTTTTAAAAGCTAATGGATGCAAAAGTTTGAGGCATCTGTCATTTAGAGCTGGCACAATCATAGGTCAAAGCTCAGGTAAGTATGTTACATAGAATTAATGTGGGAAATGATGCTGTTCTCTGACCTTACCAGCTGTCGTCCCATGTATAATTCTGATTATATATATATATATATATATATATATATTTATATAT
>NW_015548335.1:925269-943638 GCF_001515605.1 Sinocyclocheilus anshuiensis
TATATATATATATAGAGCAGTTCATCAGAATATTTTGCTGTCTCTGAGGGGGTACCTTTGTAGGTACACCTTTGTACCTTATTTAGGGCCCTAAGATTTCCGTGATGCAGAAAATGAAGACGGAATCGTGGAATCCAGTCTTTTTTTGTGTGTGTGTGTGTGTGTTCATCTGCTTCTCCCATTTGCTCATTTTACATTGACTATCACTCTATATAGACTAATACAATCAGATACAACAAGAATTTCTCAAATATTTATTACATATATACAGATACATTTAATATTTAGTTCAATGGTATGAGATGACTGGATGCTTTCAACTGATTTCCTATTATACTGTCACCAACTGAACTGCAGTGGTCAAACTATTTAAAATGTAGTGAATTAAGCTACAAAAATGCTTCCATTGCAGCTCGTTATATTAATGGAGCGTTTAAGTTACCCTAGTTAGCAGTAAGCCGGTTACTGAATATGTTCATAGATTTGTGTTGGATGTTATATTTGGAATGGAAATATAATATTGACATTTTATTTACAAACATCATACTTTTTTGCTTATTTCAGGTAATGTCATAAAACCAGCAAGCTAAGCCGAGATACAATAATTTGAAAATCTGGAATCTGAGGGTGCTAAAAAAAATCAAAATATTGAGAAAATCGCCTTTAAAGTTGTCCAAATGAAGTTCTTAGCATTCCATATTACTAATCAAAAATTAAGTTTTGATATAATTACGGTAGAACATTTACAAAATATCTTCATGGAACATGATCTTTACTTAATATCCTAATGATTTTTGGCATAAAAGAAAAATCGATAATTTTGACCCATACAATGTTTTTTTGGCTATTGCTACAAATATATCCGTGCTACTTATGACTGCTTTTGGTCCAGGGTCACATATTAGTACCTAAAGAGTGCATACAGTATTAGTATCTTTTGACAAGGTTCAGCTGCAGTGACAGCTTTTGTACCTTTGAACAGATCAGATTTGAACAGATCATCTGAATATCCTGTCATTTTCTGTGTAGGTTCAGGTTGTGAGGCGGGGTCTTTCCGCTGTGGGACAGGCCGTTGTATTCCAGCAAGCCAGAGGTGCGATGGAACAACCGACTGTTCGGATAACTCAGACGAAATTGGCTGCCGTAAGTAACTCTTCATCCACAGTCACAAGGTCACACTGACAAAGAGTGGCAAGTGTGAAATACAGCTGTTCAGTTTGTAATCCGTAACCCAGAACAGCATTAGCAGTAGGGTAAGTAGCAGTAGCCATTAGGGATGTGCATCTCATGGCTCAGGCCGATATGATATGCATCTCGATGCATAGCCAACGATACGATACATTAAAGATACATATGAAGCAGCTACCGATGCGATGCGATGCGATTCACCCCTATTACGATGCAGTGCGATCCGATTCCGATTCGATTCAACACAATGCGATTCGATGCAATGGAGAAAATATGATCACTTTAAATGCCTCGAGGCCTGTTTCATAAAACAAGATAACCTAATAAGCCAGGCTTATTTCAGTTAGTCTGACTCATTGTCAAATGATTTGGTTCCATAAAGCAAATTTAACATAGGCCTAGATCAAGCTTAGTCACTGTGGCAACTTGTGCTGGGAAACTAACCTGGTCTAAAGCAGGCTAACTGTCAGACTAAGCTAAGCCCCTCTACTGACCAATAGGAACATAATGATATTACCACTGTCTCGCATACTATTATTTGACATTTTTTTACAGTTTCTTGCCATGCAGCCTTTCTCTCTGGTTTTATGACAGCTGTACCTTTTATAGTTTGCAGAACATTAGAACATTACAATCTAAAATTGCTCTTTAAAGCATTAAAATAACTAAATTAAAAGTTCAAATCTCTGAATTAAAAATAAAATAAATGATAAAGAAAATGACTATATTTTAACTGCTATAAGAAACACACATTAACTTATTTGAGCTTTAATTGGTACTGTAGCTACTAGCTTTGATTTACCTGTTACAATAGTCTCTTTACAGTTACTACTATCATAAAAATACACTTATATGTAGGTTTGAAATTCTACAAAAGACACATTTAATGTCCAACAACAAATATTTTAGCAAAATGAATGTATATTTTACTCAGAATTTTTGCGCTCCTATTCTATTGCGTTCCGTCTGTTTAGTTGCTCGTTGCTCTCGCGTGCCTCGCCCACTCCTGACAGCAAAATGGATATGTTTGCATGACTTTCTAACATTTACAGATGAAAAATATACCTGTGACATGTCAGTTATGCACTAAGGTAAACACAACGTCTCAAATGCATTAAACAGCACAGATATATTCGCTGTTTGTCATGGTGGATCGATTTGATCCATGATCGACATTAAGGTCTGCTTAAGAATAAGCGTGCACAAATTAGTGAGATTGTGTGAATTTAAATTGTCGTTTATGGAACCGCTTTAGCCCCGACTGATTTGTTAGGTTATTTCAAGTCAGGTTTTGGACTTTAATCCCAGTTTTTCCTCGGGTCTCTGTGGAAACTCTTCATATATACTTCAGAAAAAGTATTGGTTATATGCTATTTCAAACACGTTTGGACCAATAAATAAATAAAATAGTTTTTCAAAAGATCATGTGGCATGTTTATTTCACTATATCGAGGAGCTTTTTGAAAGAAAAACGCAGGCCAGCTCAAATCTGTTCTTGGTTAACAATGGCGTCTCATTACGGCCCTCCAGCCCAGCCCACCTGCGAGAGTGCTCAGTTCCAGTGCTTGAGTGACGGCGAGTGCATTCCGCAGCACTGGGTCTGCGATGATGAAGAGGATTGCGAGGATGGCTCCGATGAAAGGCAGCACTGCCGTAAGTACACCTTATCTCCATCCGTCCGTCTCTCCCTCGCTTTCTGCTTCCATTTCAATTACGACTGTCCGTCAGAGCTGAGAGCTCCATTGACTCCCAGTAATGTACCGGGATGTAATTTCCATCATGTCGGAGAAACACGATATCTCAGATGTGCATCCAACAGTCTGAAAAACAAAAGGCAAAGCGTGCATATGTTGTAGGGAGAGCATGCCACTTTAGTGAAGATGAGGACCACCCAGCGCACTCATATTATAATCATGTGTCTTTGATCTTTGCTGGCAGCTGGCAGGACGTGCTCCAGTTCACAGTTCACCTGTACGAATGGGGCGTGCATCCCGGGAGGATACAGGTGCGACCGTGTACCTGACTGTCTAGATGGCGCAGATGAGAGAAACTGCCGTAAGTATGCTGTCGGTATGTGTGTGATGGGATTAGAGCTGAACAATACAGCTATATATAATATATATTACAGTTGTTTAAGGATATTCAATGTAACATTCAAAGGTTTGGGGTCGCTAAGATTTTTTCATGTTTTTGCAGTATCTTATGACCACCAAGGTTGCATTAACTGTATTTGTAAAAAAAAAAAAAAAAAAAAATTGTTACAATTTAAAATAACTGTTTTCTGTTGTAATATTTTTTAAAATGTAATTTATTCCTGTGAAGCAAAGCTGAAGTTTCAGCATCATTACTCCAGTCTTCAGTGTCACATGATCCTTCAGAAATCATTCTAAAATGCTGATTTTGAAAACAGTTGTGCTGCTTAATATTTTTGTGGAAACTGTATAATTTTCTTCAGGATTCTTTGATGGACAGAATGTTCAAACATACTAAAAACAATAACTAATAAAATGACAAAGACACAACTAAATTACTAAAACTTTAACTAAAATTAAAATTAAAACTTAAAACAAATTCAAAATAACTATATAATAATTACTAACTTTAATAGTATCTCAAGAATACTAAAATAACCCTGCTTAAAGCTACAGTTTTTCATTAAACAAATAAATATAAATGTAATTGCTGTTTAATAATTTTAATTTCTATGCAACATTTTGAGTGCTAAAGAATCTCTGAATTACTTTTGAATCAACTGTGAATTAGTTTGAACTAATTTGAATCAAATTGACCGATTCTGTTGCCATTTCCCCTAATTTAGTTTAAATCAGATGTCCAAGTGAAATCGAAATAGAGCCCATTTACTTTATAAATTCACATCAAACACATTGCAACCCTACTCCTTTAACCACCTGACTCCATTCTGGTATGCTTTTTACCATCCAGCCAGTTTCCAGTGGTTAAACTCATGTCCTTGTTCCTTAAATATCCTATTTCATGCGGAAATGCATTGGATTAAGGATGCAGAACGGTCACGACGTTGCATTGCATTTCATGAATTTAACGCTCTCATACTTGCACTAGTCAATCAACATTTAAATATCATAAAGTGCATAAACATCATAGCAATATATTGTGAATAAATGATTAATATTTGATATATCGCCCAGCCCTATATAGTGTGTGTGTGTGTGTGTGTGTGTGTGTGTGTGTGTCCTTCCCCTCGAAGGCTCCTTTGGCATTTTAATCAATTTGTAAGATTAAGAGTCTCGCTGATGGACAGAAATGGCCACAATATGCTTCTTGTTTGTCAGAGTTGATTGCAGATTCCTCGGTGGATTAGTGCGAGTGTCAGTTCATCACTGAGCTGCTTTAATCTAACAGACCTGCTATGCACATAATGCTCATCTGGCTGCAGAAGTTTGTGTTTGTTTTCTACATTAGCTTTATGCTGTTTCTTTGCTTACACATTAATATCACTCGCTCGATGCCGTACTGCAGTGAAACCCTTTATCGTATTACAGAGTGATTATATTTAATTGAATGAGTGAGTGATGGACGTGCTCTCTTTCTCTCAGTCTACCCAGAGTGCTCGGAGCTGAGGTGTGCTAATGGGGCATGTTATAACAGAAGCCAGCGCTGTGACCAGGTGCTCAACTGCCGAGACGGCTCAGACGAGGCCAATTGCAGTGAGTGTATTTCCATGGCAGGACACACACATTGACACAGTCATCTACTGGATGGCCTGGAAAACGTCTGCACTACTTTTACAATTGCAATTTTACAATTCATTTTGAAGCTATAATGTTTAGTCATGTGACTTTTTGTCTTCATGGTTACACTTTTAAAAATTACGTTTTTTATTGGCATGATCCCATCAAGAACTTTTAACATTCAAGGAGACTTTCCATTGGACAAAAAATTCTTAATAGTTTAAAAAAAGTTCTATAGATTTTTAAAATATTCAGTTACACTTTATTTCGATAGTCCACTTTAGACATTCTACTAACTATAAGTAACTTTGTAACTACATGTCAACTAATTCTCATTCATTTGCAACTACATGTCTACTAACTCTCAGAGTAGACTGTTAGGGTAGGTTTAGGGTTAGTAGAATAAGTTGACAAAGAAAGTGTTAGAAGATATTAAGCAGACAGTCTACTAATACTCTACTAACTGCTAGTTGACGTAGTTGCAAAGTTACTTGCTGTTAATAGAATGTCTAAAGTGGACTATCGAAATAAAGTGTTACCAAATATTCTTTATACTAAGAAAAAAAAGATTATTTTAAGAACTGTTCACTAAAAACCAAAAATGGTTATTCTATGGCATCACTGTGAAAACCCTTTTGTAACCATTATTTTTAAGAGTGTAGAGTAATATTTTACTCAAAAATATATATATATATTTTTCATTTTTACTCATGCTTATGTTGTTCTGATATTTAAAGGATTATGATATATAAAAGCTAATTCAAAATATGAATAAAAACTATAATAGCATATAAATATTTACATTTTCATATTATTTTACCTTTTACATTCAGTTTTGTTGCTTACGTGTCATTTATATTTGTTGCTTTTTAAAATATTACTTTTTTTTGTATTTGCTTTTTTATCTAATATTTATATTTAATTTTTTTCAGCTTTATTTCAATAAACAGATTTTTGTTAATAGTTGACGATGATAACCCTGATTCCATGAAACACAAAATAAGATATCATGCAGAATGTTCAAGCTGCTCTTTTCCATAAAGTGAGAGTGGATGGTGATTTATAAACACCATAGCTCACAAAACGCCATCAAATTTCAATCAATAAATGTAATATATGTGACTTTCATGCTATATTTCAAGCGTTACAAAGCCAGTTCATAATTTTTTGTGACTAACAAAGCTCATTTAATTTGTTGTTGACTGATTATTCCATTTGCAGTCTCATTTTTGTCACGATTCGTCACAGCATACGAAAACCAATGGCATTTGCTATCAGTGATGTCAAACCTGGTGCAATGTGTCCAAATGTGACACTTGTGAAATGAAAACAAGCACAAATTATGTTTGAGTGCCTTAAAGGGATAGTTCACCCAAAAATGAAAATTCTGTCATTAATTACTCACCCTCATGTCGTTCCAAACCCGTAAGACCTTCGTCTTCGGAACACAAATTAAGATATTTTTGATGAAATCTGAGAGCTGTCTGACGTCTCTGACAGAAACGTAGCAAGGATATCGGTAAAATAATCCATGTGACATCAGGGGTTCAACCGTAATTTTACGAAGCTATGAGAATACTTTTTGTGCGCAAAGAAAACAATAATAACATAATTTATTTAGCAGTTCTTCTCTCCGAGTTACCGTCTTCCGCCATTTTTTCGAGAGTATCCCAGAACGTAATCAACGTAATCAGCTTTGTTTATGTTTAGCATGCCCGCGCTGTCTACTGAACGTAAACAACGCTGATTACATTGATTATGTTATTATTGTTTTCTTTGCACACAAAAAGTATTCTCGTAGCTTCATATAATTGAGGTTGAACCACTGATGTCACATGGACTGTTTTATCGATGTCCTTGCTACGTTTAATAGCCTTGCTGTCTATGGGAGGGTCTAAGAGCTCTTGGATTTGATCAAAAAAATCTTAATTTGTGTTCCGAAGATAAACAAAGGTCTTACAGGTTTGGAACCACATGAGGGTGAGTAATTAATGACATTTTTGGGTGAACTAACCCTTTAAATTTTGGTCTGCATCTCACAAGAATCTTTTGCATTGCTTTATATTTGTATTACATTGAACAAATTGTAAGAAAGAAAATAACAGAGTTGGAACAACATGAGGGTGAATAAATGATGACACTGGCTCGACTATTCCTTATTAGGGCTGTCAAAATGACAAAAAAACTAAATTAAAATTTTCCACTTAAATATTATCAAAATTCGAATGTTTATTTCACTATATCGAATTCGAAATTTAAAATTCGAATTTAAAAGGCATAATTTCAGTTAGGGGGAAAAAAAGCTTTTGGCTTCTCTCCTGAGGCCACAAGGGCTGCCATAAAGTCTTGAGACATGTTTTTTAAAAGTTGAACTTACATTAATTTGACATGGCTTTCTAAACCATGTGCGAGACGCGAGTGCAATGCTGATAGATGTCCCTCTAGAAAATGTGATAAATATGCGTTCTGTGTGAACGGCTTGGTTTCAGTTTCGCCGTAAACAACAACTTCACACTGATGCTCTCGTTTTCCACAATATATTGAATGAACAACGTAGCAGCGCTGCATCTAGTGGGTTCAACTGGATAGGCTAACAAAAGCATTAAAATGCAATGACACTTACATGGTCGTCGCATTTCGTGCACCACTGATAAGGCTGCCTGACGGCTGACGCAGACCTAAAATTCGAATGCAACGTTTTGGCATTCGAATGTGGATTTTTTTCTTTTTAATTCGACGAATATTCGAAATTCGAAAAAAATTTTGACAGCCCTATTCCTTATTATACTGTATTGTATGCTGAATTTTGTTTTGATATTCATCCTTTTTGCACCCTTTGGTGTGGTGAAAACATACCAAGTATAGTTATCTTCAGCTTTATGTAACTTTGATGAAATTGTGCCGTGGATAGACATATTTCATATTTCGTTTGTTTTCAGCCCAGCGGTGCAGCAGCGGTCAGTTTCAGTGCAGTAATAGAGAATGTATTCCTCGCAGATACGTCTGCGATCATGACGATGATTGTGGAGACAGAAGTGATGAACAGAACTGCAGTATGTATATTTCATTCCACAGTTTCTCAAATCCAGCCATAAAGAATGTAAAAAGCTGACAGGAAGTGGTGTGAATGTTCACAGTAATGTATTCTCTACAGCCTACCCAACCTGCAGAGGAACGTACTTCACCTGTCCCAGCGGCCGCTGCATTCATCAGGTCTGGCTGTGTGATGGAGAGGATGACTGCGAGGACAATGCGGATGAGAGAGGCTGTGGTGCGTCCCTAAAACGTCCTTCTTCGTGCTAAATATTTCGAAATATTGCACGTTTTTCACGACATGAAAGTATCTTGACTGAACATGGTGTTTTTTGTGGTGTGTTTAGATAATGTCCAGCATGAGTGTTATCCCGGGGAATGGCCGTGTCCTTCTTCTGGTGTTTGCATCCCTCTGGAGCATCTCTGTGATGGGACGGCACACTGTCCGGACGGAGAAGATGAAACCAACACCACTGCTGGACGCAACTGCAGTCAGTTACCACCTAAAAATCACTAAAGCTGATTCCTGCCAGTGTTGTTTTAGTATTGTTTATATACTATTATAATATTAATTAATATTTCGAATGACGTTTTTTTATATGTTCAGCTTTTATTTTGTGATTTAATTTAGTGCTTTTGTCATTTTTATTAGTCTCTTTTTTAATATTTCGATGTAGCTTTAGTTTATTTGATTTCAGTTTGAGTTTCTAGTAATTTTAAAGCAGCACTATGTAACCTTTGGTGCTCTAGCGGTTAATAAACAGAACTGCACACATCCCGCGGTTTTATTTTAGTTAGTCACCTTTTTAAAGCTTTCACTTTTATTTTTATATTTTCAGTTTACGTTTTAATTTTAGCTTAAATGTTAGTAATTTTGTTATGTGCTTTTGTCATTTGTATTAGTTCTTTTAATATTGCTATTTATTTTTATTGCAGTTTAGTTTCAGTTCAGTTTTATTTTTATTTATTTTCATTTTATTTATTTAAATTATTATTCATAATTTAGGATTAAATTAACAGTTGCAATTAACAATTAACCAAATGTTTTGAATCGTTTTTAGTTAACAATTTTTTAACATTTAAACATTTCAAACATTATTTTATTTCAGTTTTAGTCATTTGAATACTTAAATATTTCATTTTTTTTAAGTTTTTGTTTTTAATGTAATATTTATATATATATTATATTTATATTTTATTTTACTTCAGCTTTATTTCTTTTACTGTTAACTGATTTTTAATACACTGAAAAAATTAACTCTTTCAAATTGCTAGTAAATTTCACAAATGTGACCCTGGACCACAAAACCAGTCATAAGGTTAATTTTTTTGAAATTGAGATTTAGACATCATCTGAAAGCTGAATATTAATTGTAATAATATAATGAATAATAAATACGCTTTCCATTGATGTATAGTTTGTTAGGATAGGACTATTTGAAAACCTGCAATCTGAGGGTGCAAAAAAATCTAAATATTGAGAAAATCATCTTTAAAGTTGTCCAAATGAATTCTTAGCAATGCATATATCACTAATCAAAAATTCAGTTTTGATATATTTATGGTAGGAAATTTACAAAATATCTTAATGGAACATAATCTTTACTTAATATCCTAATGATTTTTGGCATAAAAGAAAAATCTATAATTTGGACTCATACAATGTATTTTTGGCTATTGCTACAAATATACCCCAGCGACTTAAGACTGGTTTTGTGCTCCAGGGCCACAAATAATTAAAAAGAAAAGCAGGTAACACTTTGAAATAAATGTGAAAAGTAAAAAATAATGAAATAGTATTTTCTTGTAAAACGTACTCCAAGAATCTTTATCTAGAACAATTTTTTACAGTGTAGTTTCAGTTTTAGATAACAGTAACAACAATTCTAGCCTAATTCACTGTTAAAGACATTGCTGCTGTCTTAGTTTTTGGTTTGGTATGACTTTAATTCTGTGTTTGCTTTAACGCTTTGTACATTTTCGGTTTCCTCTAAGGTTTTCCTAACATTTCGAGTGCTGTATGGCTGTGTTTTGTGTCAGGTATCTGGCGCTGTGCATCTCTGAGCTGTGAGCATCACTGTCACTCCTCTCCTGACGGAGGAACCTGTGCCTGTCCGCCGGGATACGTGGTCAGCAGAAACGACAGCCGCTCATGCATTGGTAAAACCTTTGATTGATGAACAAATAGTTGCTCATATTCAGTCAAACCGGTGACTTGCCATCAACTCTCCCTGTACTCTATGCACGTCTTTGCAGATTACGATGACTGTAGTCTGTGGGGCATGTGTGACCAGCTGTGTGCGGATCGGATCGGAAGCCATCGCTGCAGCTGTCGGGACGGTTACCTTCTGGAGCAGCACAAATACTGCCGCGCAAATCCCTCATGTGAGTCCTTTCAGGCCTCTAATATGCTGCCTACAGTATATACTCAATCCCTGTGTTTGATGAAGGACTGTAACTGATTCACTTCAAGTTTATTTTGATTCAATGTTACAGTCAGAAAGTATTCTGCTATCAGTCAGAGATTAGTGTCAAAGTACCATCCATATGGCAGTAATATACAGCTATAAGATAATGCAAGTAATGTGCACTGAAAATGTTTTTACTCAGAAATTGCTAGTAAATTTCAGAATTAATTACAAACAAATGGCAAGTAACACATAAAATAAAAATTGAAATTTTGAAGTAGAAAGACCGAAAGAGTATGTATGTACTCCAATTTACATCATCAAATAATCAGTTTTTTAGTTCACAGTATGGTTAGGAAACATCATGTATTCAGATTAAACGGACAAAATTAAACATATTTTGCAGCTTGTAAAAGCAATTGTAGCCTATAGTTACAATTTAAATATAGTTAAAATCTAGTTTAAAAAATGCACAGTTGATCAAAATGTTGCTTACATTTTTGTTTTGGATTTTATAGTTCAAGCAAAATATTTGCATTTATTCTGTGAATGTTTGAAATATACATATTTGTCACCCAGTCCTAATGGAATTACAGCTCTGTTCTTTTATTATGATAAATCATATTAAATTTTGTAATGTTTATTTTAAATATATTTTACACAGATTTACAAGTATATTTTAATTGTATTTATTTGTACTTTTTTCTCATAATAAGTCATGGATTCATTAATATTTCTTTTAAATATTTGTATTAAATTTTTTTACTCAGTGTACTTTTATTCTCATAATTAATCGTATTAAATTTAATTCGTTTTACACATTTAAAAAATATATATATTTATTTACGCAGTAGCCTTTTTTCTTATATTAATCACAAATTAAATTAATTAATATTTATTTTAAATATATTTTACACAGATTTACAAGTATATTTTAATTGTATTTATTTGTACTTTTTTCTCATAATAAGTCATATTGGATTCATTAATATTTCTTTTAAATTTTTATTAAAATTTTTTTTTTCAATTTTACTCAGTGTACTTTTATTCTCATAATTAATCTTATTAAATTTAATTAGTTTTACACATTAAAAAATATTTATTTACGCAGTATCCTTTTTTTCTTATATTTATCACAAATTAAATTAATTAATATTTATTTTAATAAATATTTTATTTTATAACAAAGGTTAACACGTATTTTTTCTCATAATAAATCATATTAAATTATTTTCTTTATTTTTTTTTTATATTTTACACAGGTTTACACATTTTTAATTGTGTTTCTTTACTCAGTGTCACTTTTTACCTTAAAGGGGTCCTATTATGCTCTTTTACAAAGTCTTGATTTTGTTTTGGGGGTGTACTAGAACATGCTCTCATGCTTGGTGGTTCGAAAAACGCATTATTTTTCACATAATTTACATTATTAAAATACCTTTCTCCCCAGGCTGGCACAAACGGCTCGATTAGTTCCGGCTTTGATGAAGGTCCGCCTTCCGAAAAACAAAATGTGTTGTGCAAAATTAAAAAAAGTGAAAAAGCATAATAGGACCCCTTTAAGAAATCATATTAAATTAATTCTTTATTAAATATATTTGTTTTTAATTTTTGCTTACTTATTACTTACTTATATTGTCCTGCATGCTTTCACATAAGTATCTTTGAGACTAATATTCCTGGTGTTAACTGTTATCTTATATATCCATTAATCAGGCTTTTTGCAGCCCATCTCTCTTCAAGCGCCTCAGTTTGCATTGGATGCCATTGTGCTATTAAGCTCCTGAAATGTCTGCCTCCCAACCATTTGTTTGGCAGGCACTGGAAATTAATAACAAACGCTGGCACCACACAGCCAATCCCAAACTCTCTCACATTAGTTATGTCTTATCAAAAGTATATTATATTATGTGAGTTCTCCAAAGATTGTCAAACTGTATCCGTCATTTTGAAGCTTGCCACATTAATTCACTTTGTTTGGCAATCTTCAGCTGGGGTGCCTTCGCTTATATTCTCCAACGGGAGAGACTTGCTGATCGCTGATGTCCACGGACACAACGCTCAAACCCTGGTCGAGTCCCAGAACAGAGGAGTCGCTGTTGGTGTGGACTTCCATTACCAGCTGCACAGAGTCTTTTGGACCGACACAATCCAAAATAAGGTAAAATGGATGACAGACTAACAACAACAGTCCTTCTGAAGTTACATATAGTTGCTAAAAAAAATAGCATTAGGACTGGCATTTATAAAGTAAAGACATTTATAATGTTACATAAGATTTCTATTTCAAATAAATGCTGCTCTTTTAAACTTTCCATTAAACAAAGAATCCTCAAAAAAATCTAATGTATCACAGTTTCCACAAAAATATGAAACAGCACTGTTTTTAGCGATGGCAATAATAAGAAATATTTATTGAGCAGCAAATCAGCATATTAGAATGATTTCTGAAGGATCATGTGACACTGAAGACTGCAGTAATGATGCTGAAAATTCAGCTTTGTGTCATAGAAATAAATTACATTTTAAAATATATTCAAAAAGAAAACAGTTATTTTAAATTGCAATAATATTTCACATTATTACTGATTTGACTGTATTTTTGAACAAGACTTCTTTTATACTGTAAATGTCTGTATGACACTTTTTATGTATTTGCATTTGAGTCATTTCCATCAAACAGCCATTATATTCTAGTAGATGTTTAATGCAAGTTAAATACAGTTAACCTGTAGTTAATTAATGGCAATATTTACAGTGTTGCTTAATTTGATGCATTATGGCCCGGTTTCAAAGATGGGGCTTAGCTTAAGACAGGACTAGACCTTTGTTAAATGAAGATATTTAAGCAGCTTTTATAAAAATGCCTTAGAAGAAAACATTACATGTGTGCATCTTGAGACAGAACAATGGAACTGACATTTTTAAAGATATGTCAGAGCAAGATATTTTCAGTTGAGACAGCTCAAACATGCCTTTTAATCTGGGACTAGCCTTAAGTCATGTCTGTGAAACCGGGGGTATGTTTTATAGTTCCAGCTTAATCTAATAATCATCATATATATGTATTGCCCAGTCCTAATGGACTTAGACCACAGCATTAATGTTTCCCACTTACATTCATTTAATTCTCTGGCACCTGTCATGGGTTCTCAGTTTTCCCGAATTTAATAAGTGACTTTTCACAGATTACTGAAAACACACACACACACACACACTCACTCACTCACTCACTCACTCACTCCCTCACTCACTCACTCACTCACTCCCTCACTCACTCACTCACTCACTCCCTCACTCACTCACTCACTCACTCCCTCACTCACTCACTCACTCACTCCCTCACTCACTCACTCACTCACTCCCTCACTCACTCACTCACTCACTCCCTCACTCACTCACTCACTCACTCCCTCACTCACTCACTCACTCACTCCCTCACTCACTCACTCACTCACTCCCTCACTCACTCACTCACTCACTCACACACACACGCACACGCACGCGTGCACACACACACACACACTCACACACACACACACACACACACGTGCGCACACACACACACACAAACACACACACACACCTTCATTGTGCCAGTCAGTCTGCTCTGATCTCACCTCTCATACACCCAGCAACAACGTTTGGCTAAAGGCCCAAATAAAGTCTGCCTGTCTCAAATAGAGTGTGCCAGTATCTTTCAAGCCTCCCTAAACTCTTCCTGAAGCAATCAGGCCCGAGTAATATTACGTTAACCCTCAGAGACCCACTTTGAAATTAAAATGACATTTAAAGTGTTTAAATAATGGGTTAAAATGTTCAACTTTCAAATGCATGTTAGCAGCAAGTTAACAATTTTATAATGTGAATTTTCCAGTATGTAGGAGTCACACAGCAGTGACTGCTTTGTATTAAATTTAACAGTTATATAGTATATGTAGACACACTACCATTCAAAAGTTTGTGGTCGATAAGATTTTTAAATATTTTTGAAAGAAGTCTCACCAAGGCTGAATTTGTTTGATTAAAAATACAGTAAAAACAGTAATATTGTGAAATATTATTGCAATTTAAAATAACTGGTTTCTACTTTAATATATTTTTAAATGTAATTTATTCCTGTGATCAAAACTCCAGTCTTCAGTGTCACATGATCCTTCAGAGATCATTCTAATATGCTGATTTGCTGCTCAAGAAACATTTCTGATTATTAGCAATGTTGAAAACAATGCGTAATATTTTTCTTGAAACTGTGATATGTTTTAATTTTCCAGGACTTTTTGATGAGTAGAAAGTTCAAAAGAACAGCATTTATTTAAAATAAAAATATATTTCGCAATATTATAAATGTCTTTTCCTGTCACATTTGATCAATTTAAAACATCCTTAATTTCCCTAAATTAATTTCTCTAAAAACGTCTTAATGACCATCTTAATACATTTTTTGAACACCAGTGTACAGTGTATGTATTTGTTAAATTGTAGTGTAAGTTATATTGTAAAAACTGTATTTTTTCGATTTCCAGTGTAGAAAATGCAATGGTGCAATTTTACAGCCTTAAAAAACATTTTTTATTTTTATTTTGTTTTACTAATGTTTAACCAAGATTCATCTCAATACAAAAAATGTGAAGAAAAGAAAAAAATATATATATTTAATGTCAGTGCTTAGTCTCTGAGGATTAAAGAAAAAAACAGTTTGTGGAAGCTATGAAGGAAGTTGGCTCTTCATCAGCGGAAAGGGGATTCTTCAGCTGATGCCTGTAGATACTGCTAATACGTTAATAATGGGTGACCAGTCTGGCTCCTGAAGGGAGTCACGGTAACTGGCTCAGATCGGTGCTAGACTCCACGTTTTCTAATCTCCAGAAAGTGTCTGATATGCGGGGAAATGCTTGCATATTTCTGCGTAATTTTATGCAACCTGAGAGTATCTGGAGTGAGCGTGCAGTATTTGTCCCTTTTTTACGCATTCTTTGGCCAGCTCAAAGAGCTTTGTTTCAAACTCTTGGCTACTTTGTGATTTGGAGATCAGCCATGGAATTAAAAAAAAGTGGGTACATGCAAGAAGACGGGTTTCTGAGTGTCGTGGCAGGTGGTCTCAGAGAGCCACAGCACCAGACCACCTTCACAGCTTGAGTTTCTGTAAACGGGTCAGCTCAGGATCACAGTCTTTTAGACGTTTGGCTCTGGTTTCCAAAGGGTGAAGCCTGCAAAGAGCTTTGGTGCTTAGGCTTGTGTTATGATGCCAAGGGATCCAGCCTGAGAAACTGGTGCCATCTTTTAATCGATAGGGCAGTGGTTTCAGAGTACCACCTCTGGGGCAGCGGAGAAAGCCAAACTCGCGGATGTCAGATGATATAAGCCAGACCACAATCTTATTACCCATGATTATTTAAGAAGAGAATGTCATGTCAAGTTTTGATTATGTTCTTGTAGGATTACTGCTGAAAAGTTTTTATAGACTGATTTCGTGCTGCATACTAAAAAGAAAACTCGTTTTAGCCATTCATTATCCGAGCTTGAGGCTGGTTGACCATGATGGTCTTTCAAGTGAAGCTGGTTAGCCAAGGGATTTCTGCTGGTTGAACCTGTGTTAATATTATTTTATATACTTTTATTTGTTTTTATATTACTATTTTGAATAAGGTTTTATTTGTACATTTTCAGTTTTAATTTGTTTCATTTTTAGCCATTGTAGACATTTTGTCATTTTTTAAAAATATTCCTATTTAGAGTAGGTTTAGTTTAATTTTATTTCGGTTTTAGTTCTGTATTAGTTTTTATTTATTTATTTAGAATGTTCGTTTTATTTATTTAGTAAATTATTTAGTCATTTCAACATTTTTCATTTTCATTTAGTTTAAAATATTTCATCTAATAATTATATTTTTATTTCACTTTTATTCCAGTTAACAAAAAATGTTTTAGTTGTTATTTATTTAGTAATTTCAGTTATTTTTTTAATAGTTTATGTATTTAATATTATTTATAATATGTCTCTTTAATATTAATTTTATTTTGTAATTTAATTAGTGAATTCATTTTTGTTTTCAACTTGGCAAAGCAGCATTCCTAATTTTCATTTAGTTTATGTTTTTCATCTGTTATTTATATTTAATTTTATTTCATCATTTAAATGTACAATAAAATAGTTTTAGTTTTTATTCATTTAGTATTTTAAGTGAATTTATACTATTTATTTTATAATATTTTTTGTATGATATTTTGCCTTAGCAACATTTCTCATTTTCATTTAATTAAAGTTTTCATCTAATATTTTATTTTATTATTTTATTTCAATTATCATGCTTTTTAACATGCTTATATTTTTATATATATATTTAAATCATTTTTACTTACTAATTTAGTTAGTAATTCCAGTTCTTCAACTTGCGAAGGCAACATTTCTAATTTTTATTTCGTTAAAGTTTTCATGTAATACTTTACTTTACTTTACTTTACTTTAATTAACATGCTTTTTTAACATGCTTACATTTTTCAATAGTTTTACTCTTTATATATTTAGTAATTTCTGTTAATTTATAATATTTATTATTTATAACATTTTACAATATAAATCATATTTACTTACTAATTTAGTTAGTAATTCCAGTTCTTCAACTTGCCAAGGCAACATTTCACTTTATTTTAATTAGTAAAAAAGTTTTTAATAGTTTTAGTTTCAGTTAACAGTAATAACTCCGGTTTGAACTAGTCAGTTTTAACATATTAAGAACCCTAGCGGTGACAACAGCAAACCAGCATTCACAACATATGCTGGTCTTTTCAGCAGGATGTCAAAACCTCAACGACAACTTCTCCAACCACAACTTGTTTGCTCCAAATAGGTGTGTTCCGTGGATACGGACGGGTCGCGTTTGCAGGTGGTGCTGAACGTATCCGTGGACTATCCTGAAAACCTGGCCGTGGACTGGGTGAATAACAAGCTGTACGTGGTGGAGGCCAGCGTCAACAGAATCGACATGGTGGACTTGGACGGGAGCAACCGGGTCACGCTGATCGCCGAGCACCTGGGCAACCCGAGAGGTCTCGCGCTTGACCCGACCGTGGGGTGAGTTCCCGAGGGAGACGTCAGACGCTTCCCGTCAACTTTAATCTTACCCTTGCTTCCTCCACCTAATCCGCGTCCATTGTAAGCGCAATCGTGAAGCTGATCTCAGATCTGGAGCCTCAGATACTGAGAACGGGAATGTTGTACACTGTCTGTGAGGATTAGTCAGACGTAATTAAGCAAAGATGAGCTTCACAGAAACCCGATAGGGTCGTACGGCCAGGTGGCCTCCTGCTAAATTGAGAAGTGACAATAAATGCGTATAGTTGCATCGCTTTGGTGTTTGAAAATAACGTTCTTTGGGTATTCATTTCAAAATCTCGTTCTTATCCCCAAGGGTTTTATCCGTAAGCCGATGCTGTCCAAACTGAGCGCTAACAATATATTTGCGCAAATACCATTGAAGACTCTTCATCTCTTTTAGTGCAACATGAGATTAATAAATCACAATTCGTCATTATAATGGGATAGCATCATTTAGGATTAGTTCCTCTTTCTATTTTAGATGATTAAAACAAAGTCTTGTGTCACAAAGAGGTTGTTGTGTTTGAGCTTAGGTACCTTTTCTTCTCTGACTGGGATACTTTGAATGGGGAACCGGGTTTGGAGAGGGCCTACATGGATGGGACCAATCGCTACGGGATCATCAGGACCAAACTCGGCTGGCCTGCTGGGATTACTTTGGACCTTGAGGCTAAAAGAGTGTATTGGGTGGACAGCCGTTACGATTATATTGAAACCACCACTTATGATGGCTTGCACAGGTATCTTCTTGGGGTTGCAGAGATGTTTTATTTGGAAATGCATGCTGATTTTTATAATTTGTTCACACTTTCCGGAAGTCTATTAACTCTTATTTGAATTCTCCAATAGGAAAACTGTGGTCCATGGCGGGTCTGTGATTCCTCATCCGTTTGGCATTACTCTGTTTGAGCATTTGGTCTACTACACTGAC
>NW_015548336.1:0-14274 GCF_001515605.1 Sinocyclocheilus anshuiensis
GGACTAAAAGGAGTAGTTTCTTCCACTGTTAGAAGGAAAAAAATTAAAGTGATTGCACCGGCGCCGCATGCGCGCACACACAGTTAAGCATTGCTACCTTGACAATGCAGCCTGTTCATTATCATAATAAAATACAGTCAGTATAAATGTAAAAATACTTATAAAAGGTAAAAATAAATATATATTTAAGCTTATTGGTAGATTAATTTCTATCACTGCTGTGAACTGACCACCACAGAATATCAAAAACTTCATACATCGTTAGATCCGCATAGCAGCTCATATACATCGGCTTGACTGAAAAACTGGGAAATGCTGTTGGCTGTTGTGTGACGGCAATTTAACCTATTACACAAACAAATGTTTATTACGAGGTTGAGTTTAGTTATTTATTAGTCAGTTACTTATTGACGCTTTTATTTCCATATTGATTATGGGTGCTCCGATTGATCGGCTACCGATCACTATCGGCCGATAATCGCTTTGGGATGATTGATCGGCGGTCTCTAAAAAGGCCGATCTCAAAAAACTGATCTCAAGCTGATGACGCTGCTGTGAGAGGTTTGGCACGACATGCAGCATCACCGTCTCAGTCTCTGTCCGGTGCGGGTGCAATAATTATAATGCTGAAGGTGAGGTACTCACCTTCATATTTCTTAATTAAATAACGTATAAAGTAATTTGATAACCTTGTGTGAGACGTAATTTCACAAACAGCGTGAGTGAATCAGCGCGCGCGCTCTCTCTCAAAATACACAAATATCTTCAAATCACCACATCGCGTCTGTCTATAAGTGAGCTGCACGCTGCACAGTTGACACAGGAATTGTCACTTGCACAATCGAGGCAGTGTCACATCGTCACTAAAGCTTATAAATTGCATTACTTTTTAATTCTTGCCGGTGTTTAACCATCCAGCGCTCGCGCACTCATGCACACTCGCAGCGCACACACATAATACCAGGTTCACATTACTCCCGTTTGCAGTGCATATGTGGTGCATATTTTTCCCGCGCTCATGTTAGCGGATTAATAAAGCGTGCACACTGCACACGGTTGCTGTCCGGCAGTGTGTTCCAGTAGCGGTGCGTCTGCAGCAGTGCAGAGATCGTTTCCACACGGAGTCTATTTTTGCTGCGCTGCAAGCGCTGAATTAAAGTAACAGCACATTTTTTGCAGTAAGTATGAACATGGATTGACACAAAAATGTAGTAATTACACAGTAGTAAGTCTACTGTTTTTCAGTTAACACATATGGCTTTTTGGCTAGGTTTAAAAGGAAAGAGCACTTTTAGATAAACAAGGCAATAATAGATGGCACTGGTGGAGGTAGGAAAACAAAGTTCTTTATGAATCGCAGGATTGCTTGTAATAAAGATTTCAATGCAGAAGGAAAGGCAGTAGAGCTGACTATTTCTGTCAATGGTAAGTTTGTGATAACATAAGAAAAGTAGTTTAAATGTTTTGCCACTTGCTTGAGCAACTTAAAGGGATAGTTCATCCAAAAATGAAAATTTGATGTTTATCTGCTTACCCCCAAGGCATCCAAGATGTAGGTAAAGATCGGTATCGGCAGATACTGCTTTCTGTGATCGGCGATCGGTGATCGGCCTCAAAAATCCTGATCGGAGCAGTCCTAGTTTTAACCTAAATTAATTCGTTTTGGCTTGTCATTTATATTGCTATAGCTTCTTATATTTTTAATTCTTGTTCTTTTCTAAATACTGTTAATTGAAAGGATTTGTTGTGGAGTGAGGGGAACTAAAATAGCCTAGCTATGTTTACAGTGTTTATTATAATGTTTGTAAACATTTCGCGTCGGCATTAGGCCTATTTCTGAATGAAATAATAAAATGCGACTTATACGCTACTTATGTTTTTTTCCCCCTAAAAAACACATTTTTTATACGTGTAGTGTATTTTAACCATGCAGCAAACCGTTTTAAATATTTTTATAAATTACTGAAAAAATAAATAATTAAATGACTTTTAAAACCGTTTAACTGATTGTATTAATCGGTCAAAATTCTTACCGTCGGTTAACCGGTTAAACGGTTTAAATGAACATCCCTATTTCCAAGCCTAGATTTGATTGAATTAATATGAATTTTTCTAGCTATGCTAAGCTCATTTTTATTTATTAGCTATTAGCTAAGGATAGTTGTTGTAAGGATACATATTTGATATATAATCTATGTAAAATTGTATATATTTTAAATACTTATCCAGTGATCACAAAAGACTAGGACAGAAATAGAAATGTATTGGTCAGAATTTGTGGAAACCTTGTTTACAGTGTATGGTGTGCAACTCCATATATCCCACATTATAAATGTGCATTTACACTCCATAATTTACCATGACCTGTGAGGTTTTTGCTTTTAGCAATATTTAATATCTAATATCCAGTATATTTAAAATGTAAATAAATTCTGAAATATCTATGTGTTCATAAATTTAGTGTACTGATCAAGCAGTCTGAAGAAACAAAAACTGATGTGCAATGTATTAGATTTAAATAGCTTTGTGTTGAAGCCAGTGTGGCTTTAATTAGTCTGTATGCCTCATTAAACTGTATACATACAACTGTATGCCTATCCATTATGGAATTTAAAGGGATGTCACTAAAGTTTTTAGGGTGCTGTTAACTTGTCATAATAATAAAACACTTAAGGTCAAAAGCTTTAACACTGAAAATCCCCTAATGAACATAATGGTCTCAAATGACCCATTGAATGGAGGGATCTGATCGCTGTTTGGGTTTTTAAGGGTTCTGAAAGCAGCTGTGGTTTTATGAGCTGATCAGGGACTTGCCCGTAAGAGAGTTATAGGTTCACACTGTATGTAGGTCCTGTGTTTCAAAAGTGCTGTTCTATAGTTTATCATGGAGTACCATTAACAGAGCCATTGACTTAACTTGTGTTTATTTTACATGGCATAATGATTTGGATAAAAGCATAAATAAATATGTGTAAATGCAGATTGCTCTTATCATATTTTGAAGTGTCGCAGTATCGATTTCTGGCCTGTTTTGATGCGTCTGAGTCATTAATCATGTACATAATGTGTTTTGCATGCATTTTGATTCAAAAGTTTGGGACCACTAGTAAAAAGGATTATATTTTAAATTTTCTAGTTGAAAACTATTTTTTATTACACCTTATATTATCAGCATAACAGTATGAGTCTCTTTAGTATTTGGTTGTCCTCTTTACTTCAGTGACAGCAGCTCTTGAGCTGCAAACTCCACAAGTTTGTGTAGAACCTGATGATCATGTTCTCTTGCGTGATTTGAGGATGATCCTAAGAGCATATTGTGCTTCATTGGAAAAAAGAACATCTGAAAGTCTGTCTGTACACATGATCAGTGTCAGAAATTTATGTATTTGATCAGTGACCCAGGAATAGTTAAAAAATGTAGGAATATTTCATGTCGATTTTACATCAGAATTTTTACTTTTTGGTAACACTTTAGTATAGAGACCAATTCTTACTATTAACTAGTTGCTTATTAGCGTGCATATTTTGAACATATTGGCTGTTTATTAGTACTTAGAAAGCACATATTCTGCATGACCATATTCTACATCCCTAATCCTACCCAATACTGAAATATTGCAACTACCTTACTAACTATTAATAAGCAGCAAAGTAGGAGTTTGAGGCAAAAGTCATAGTTAAAGGTTTGTTAATAGCGAGAATTGGACCTTGAATTAAAGTGTGATGACATTTTTCAAAATCTTGAAACTTATTAAGGTTTGAATAAAAAAAATACAGTCTGTGGACTTTTTAAAGACTTTGCACACTACATTCAAAACTTGGGAGTAGGGGTGCAACCAACGATTATTTTGATAATCGATTAGTTGTCAGCTTATTTTTTCAATTAATCGGATACATTTTTTTATTTTTTTACATTTTATTGACAAAAAACTCTTCCACATTCTGCCCAGTGTCCTTCAAACAAACGTGCCAACTGAATGCTATAAAAACATACAGTGCTTAACAAATGTTATTGCCATTTACTGAGCAAATAACAAACTGAAACAAAATAAAGTCTTTATTCACATAATAACAAAAGTGGTCTCCTATGCCTTTCATAACAGCTTGCATTCTTGCTGGCATTGTTTAGGTACTTTTTGACTGTAATTGTGCATCTGGAAAAAAAACCCACTATAAAGCGCTTGACTATGTTTTTCTGCCTTTCTTTCATAGATAACAGCAATAATTATATTCTAGCATTAGAAATAGCCTACTACTGTTACTAAAGAGCTTACACAAATTGGAGGACTAACCAATACAGAAAGCTAAAAAATTATTTTGGTAATCACCAATACTGTTAGTTTAGAGCAGCAGTGGCACAAACCTTACATAATTTGTTAAAAACCTTACATAAATTTGTTTTAATAAATTTGTTAAGCACTGATATAATGAATATAGTTTAAATCTCTACATTAAAAATTTTAATAATAATAATAAAGATGATAAAGACAAATAAAATCACAAACTTAGTGGTAACCAATAGGTAAGAGTAATGTTCTGCAGGAACACACGTTCACTTTGACCACAGTCACGTCTTTCTGTCATTTCTTTTAGTGGTCGACCGATATATCGCAAAGGCCGATATATCGGCCAATATTTGGCATTTTTTAAATATCGGCATCAGCCGATAAGTTTTCCTGTTTGGCCGATGCGTTCAAGGTGGGACTTTTATTTTGACGGCGCTGACAGCGGCAGTGCCTGAGCACACAGTGCTCACATTCTCCCTCTTGTTCACTGTTGTCGTTAACAGTTCTGTCTAAATACGGATAGAAGTCTGTCTAATAATCCAATAGAACTGTTAAACAAAGGAATTAAAATGTATACAAAGTCTTATAACGATTGCTTTTATATTATTAGTAATAGAAAGGCAAACATTATAATACTTTCTTGTTTGCCGTCAGCATTCAGCAAATACGCATTTATATAATTTAAACAAATCTTTGAATGTCTAATGAACATCTAATTTCAAAAACCTTGCAAACTTAGTTGGATCCAGTTGTGAGATTTTGTGAAGTGTGCATTTGTATCCTGCATGATCGCGTGTTCTGTTCTCTGCGTGAAGTTCGATCCGTGTGAATTGAATGCGGACAGGAGGAGAGTTCAGCTTCACTGGAGACGCGTGATCGACAAACTATAAATTCGTGATTTTAAATTATACTGCGCTTTATGCATTTGCCCACTGTCATATTCGTGTCATTTTCACTGTGTGCTGTACGTAAAATGAGTGTTACCTTGGCTTTATTTGAAAAAAATATGATTAATGCACACAAACTTCCCAGAATACTGAGTGCACTGTTGGTTACAGTGTTTACTTCCTTTTTAATTATATTTTTATTAAATATTTATTTATTTGTGAAAAATACTTTGTCATCTAAAGTATAAGTATGTTTATTTAACACATTTATTTTTTTAATCAATTTTCAAATGATTTTAAATTTCTTAAATATTAATTAAAATAAATAAAATTATATCGGCTTTATATCGGCCATCGGCCACCGGCCACCCTGCTTTCCAAGATATCGGCATCGGCTGTCAAAAAACCAATATCGGTCGACCACTAATTTATTTATCCTGTATAAGGCGGCTATGAAGTGTCTGATATTTATATTCAGACAATTACACGCTGTTATCCTTTTGCAGTTCCTACTCTCACTATACATGTTGACTTTTAAACCTAAATTTTACGTTGAACAACAGATATTTCAGAACAATGAATGTTTTTGCACTGAGTATTAATTGTCTCCCTCTCTACTGTGTTCCGTGTGCTCCGCCGCCGGCGCTTATTCAGTAAAGATTTAAACTTAACACAGACTGTCAGGACGAACCTTTATGCAAAAATGGAAATGCTCGCGTGAATTTGAGACATTTAGAGATAAGGATATGACCGTAAACTGAAAGTTCACGCATCTGTCAAAGCGCCTGACAGGTAAAGCCATTTTGCTAATACATTAGTTTAAAGCTTAAAATAAATAATTCTCATGTTTTGGGCAGCTTGGATCATCTATATCTCCTGCAGCATCTCATTCTATTTCCTCTACTATTTTTAGAGGCATTTTGTCCATATAGAAATGCGTTATTCAGTGCTATAATTTGAAGCGACTGGCTGAAGTTGGACGTGCACTGTGGGCAGACACGACTAATCGATAATGAGAATTATTGTTGATTATTTTCATTATCGATAATAATCGATTTTATCGATTAGTTGTTGCAGCCCTACTTGGGAGTCAGTAAGATTTATTTTTTTTATTCATACTTTTGTTCAGTTTAATCAGTTTGCATTAAAGTGATCAAAAGTGACAGTAAAGATATGTTACAAAAAATGTTCTTTTTTGAACTTTCCATTCATCAAGGAATGCTAATTTTTTTTATAATATTTTCACAAATATATTGTTATAAATATTGTACTGTTATAAATTCTAAGCCTTTTCTCAGCATTGATAAGAATTGTTTCTTGAGCACAAATCAGAATATTCGATGGATTTCTGAATTCTAAAAACTAAGCTTTGCCATCACAGGAATACATTACACTTTAAAATGAAATATTACAAATAGAAAAGTTATTGTAATACATTATTTCTGTTTTTACTGTATTACTGACCAAATAAATGCAGACTTGGTGAGCATAAGAGATTCTTTCAAAAATATACAAAAAAGATCTTACTGACCCCTAACATTTGAACAGTTAGTGTGTGTCCTTAATAAATCGGACTCTGGCCCTTTGTTGGAATTTCAGTGAGTAGTTCTTTTTTTTTTTGTCCGATGTTGTGCTACACTGGAAACTTCATTTCTTAATTTCCAGGTATTTTTAGACAGTGAGCCTTCTGATCTCACAGGGACAGATAATGTTCTGACTCTGGGATAAGTGTAGAGGTCAAAGGTTGTTCACATGTTTCGCCTGGGTAAACATACTGTTGCTTGGTGACATCATCACGTCCTCAAACTTAAAGATTTTGTGTGTGTGTGCGTGTGTGTGTGTGTGTGGGTAAGTGCACGTGTTTTGGTTCAGGCATTTCTTGGACATTATCTCACTCTCAGCCGTTGAGCTGTAGTTAACGTTTGTCAGAGCTCTGTAGGATCGTGCTTGTGTGTGTTTTGCTGATGTGTGTTTTTGAGTGTGCACTCTTGGGTTCCATTTTACTCTGCAAGTTTTTAATGCTCCAAAAATGGCTGAACAGCAAGGATTACTCCCCCTCTTTGTGCCTCTCTCTCCCTTTTCCCTCTATCTCTCTCTCCTACTCCTGTTCTCTTTGTCTTTTCCTCTTTCGATCGGGGGCTCTCTGTGTTTTCTCCTTCTCTTTTTTTTCTTTCTATAGGTCTTTTTCTCCCGGCGAAGGGGGCGTGTCTGTGCGCACATGCATGTTGAAAAAAGTGTTTATTTTATGGAATTGGCTGCGAGCCACAAATAAAATCATCTCTTTCATATTCCTGAGCCATTAGCCAGTGTGTCATTGACATTCCGTCTGTGTTTAACAGATCTTCAGGAATGTTCGTCTCTGTGTGTGGCTTGGGGATCATTTTTCTTTGCTCAATTCGATATGCATGTGTGGCCTGCTAAAATCAATGTTATTATCACAGTTAATTCCAGTGTTTCTGGAAACAACTGTGATATTTTCATGCTGTTAAAATCACGTTTACGAAAAGAGGAGGAAAATGGCAAGCTGATTATCTTAGGGGAAAAGCATCTTTCAATCAAGCTGTGAATGAAAGATGGGAAGTTGTTGTAGGTAGCGCTTGCTTTTTTTATGGTCCTCTGCCTGTTGTCATGGAAATACAATGCCACAGTGCTGCATTTTTAGGTTAAAAGCATTTTTGATTCACCTTGCAGTAAATTCACATTGGACTTGCTAAATGTAGTATTAGTAACAAATACTAACATTTGTGTTGGAAGATAGTTGTAATGTTTCTGCAGGAATCATAGGGATGATATACACTCAAAAGTTTGGGGTTAGAAATAATTTTTTAAGGCTTTTGTAAGAAGTCACTTAAGTTTATTAAGGCCATATTTATTTATTTTTTTAATCAAAAATACAAACAGTGAAATTAAATATGTGTTATATGAAATATTGAAATATGTGTGATATTTGATATAAATATTAATAAAAAATTAATATTGATAAAATGTAAACTACAATTTAAAACTGTTTTCTATTTTAATATTTTAATGTAATGCCATTTATTCTTGTGATGGCAAAGCTGAATTTTCAACAGTCATTACTCCAGTCTTCAGTTTCACACAATCCTTCAGAAATCATTCTAATATGCTGATTTGGTTAAAGGGTTAGTTCACCCAAAAATGAAAATTCTGTCATTAATTACTCACCCTCATGTCATTTCAAACCTTGTAAGACCTTCGTTCATCTTCGGAACACAAATTAAGATATTTTTGATGGAATCTGAGAGCTGTCTGACCCTGCATAGACAGCAATACAACTGAAATGTTCCAAAGTTCAGAAACGTAGCGAGGAGATCTGTAAAATAATCCATGTGACATCAGTGGTTCAACTGCAGTTATACGAAGCTATGAAAATACTTTTTGTGCGCAAAAGAAAAAAAAAAACTACTTTATTCAACAATTCGTCTCCTCCGCATCCGCATTACCCTGGTGCCATTTTGGAGAATATCCGCTGGACATAAACAGGGTATGCTGTTCTGTGTCAGCTGCGTCACGCCGGGTAATAAGGTAATAAGGCACCAGGGTGATGCGGAGGAGACGAATTGTTGAATAAAGTCGTTGTTTTTTTGTTTTGTTTTTGCGCACAAACAGTATTCTCGTAGTTTTGTGAAATTACGGTTGAACCCCTGATGTCACATGGATTATTTTACAGATCTCCTTGCTACATTTTTGGACTTGGGAACATTTCAGTTGTATTGCTGTCTATGCAGGGTCAGACAGCTCTCAGATTCCATCAAAAATATCTAATTTAGTGAGTAATTAATGACAGAATTTTCATTTTTGGGTGAACTAACCCTTTAAATCAAGAAACATTTAATCTATTTATTATTATCATTATCAATGTTGTGCTAATTAAAAATTTTTTTCAGGACTCTTTGATGAACAGGAATTTTGAAAAGCAGCATTTATTTAAAAAAAAAAAAAAAGTGTAACATTGTAAATGTTTTTACAGTCATTTGAGCAATTTAATGCGGCCTTGCTGAAAAATGTTCAGTTTATTAAAAAAAAAGATCTTACTGACCCCAAACTTTTGAACAATACTGTAACACTTGTCCCACTACATATTTTACAGTTAATGAATATTCAGGGTGATACATAAAAACATTATTTTTAAAACAATAATCAATATATTTAGAGTTAGATATTGTTAATAATAAAGTACAAGCATATTAGTAACATTTTGCATAAGATAGCTTTTATATAAGATTGGTCTGTTCTCAATTATTATGCACAAATAGCTATTTGGCTATTGGTTAACATGATCCAATAGCTCATTTTATGTAGAAATCTAAAAGATAAAAATGTTGGTTTAACTTCAGACGTTTGGCTGGAATCTCTGCTTGAGTTAATTAACTTGCAAAACACTTGACTAAATTCTAGTGGATTTTATTTGGCTGCACAGAGACCAAACTTTCTAGAGAGAACTTCTGAAGGAAGACTGAGTCTGAAAATCATTCTGACGCACAACTTTGGCAGGGTCTGAGGGGTTACCGTGTGTGGTGTGTATCCTCAGGGTTCGGACGACTGTTTGGTGAAGATCTGGGCGACGGATAACGGGCGTTTGCTGGCGACACTGAGAGGTCATGCGGCAGAGATTTCAGACATGGCTGTGAATTATGAGAACACCCTTCTGGCAGCCGGCAGCTGTGATAAAATGATCAGAGTGTGGTGCCTGCAGACCTGCGCCCCGCTGGCGGTACTGGAGGGCCACTCGGCATCCATCACGTCATTACAGGTGTGCGACTCATTTACATTCACATTTCAACAGACACAATGTTATGAGACATGCATGAGAATTTCACCATTACAAAGAATTCTGTATAAGATTTAACAGTAATTTCTTACAATAAAATAGTATTGTTGTTGTTGTTTTTTTACTGTGAAATCAATTGCAGTCTAGGTCTTTTTTTTGTGGTAACACAATAAATTATTGCGAAAGACGACCATATTGCACACCATTCCAAGATAATAGCGTAAACAGTCACCATTATGGTGATTCATGTTCCTTTTGGCTGGGAACTTGGACCTTTTAATAAATTTTCTCCCAGCCAATGTTACAGAACACAATTGGTTGTACATTGAGAAAATAAACTAAGCATTGCCATTTATTGTTTTATGTTATAATGCAAAAACATAATCTTTTATGAACAATTAACCTTAATTGTACTCTAGTTAAAATAGTACTGTTGTAAGGAGGCAGACTTTTATTATGAGTTGTCAACCAGGCCAGCAAAATAGTTTATTTCAAGTTGATTTGATTAGCGCTTTTCACAATACTTGTTGCTTCAAAGCAGCTTTACAGAAAATGTGATTCAGTGTTGCAATTAGCAGTGAAATATATACTACTAAAACAATACAACAACATAATTTATTCAGTCGGCAGTGCATGCTAGGAACCAAAGTGCCAGCATGGCACAATATACAGAGATTATTATAATGCATACATGGCTAATTATTGTGTGTACAGCTCAGTGCTGTTGCGTTACAGTCACTTCCTGATCCTGTCCACTGTCAAGTCAAAATATAGTGTTACTTAATTATAATAAACTGCAGAACTACTGTAAAAATGCCTGTGAAACTTCTAGTAGCCAGAAATATTCATTACCTTTCAAAGAAAGTCTCTTATGCTCACCAAGATAGCATTTATTTAATCAGTGAAAACAATAATATTGTGAAATATTGCTAAACTAACCGTTTTCTATTTTGATATATTTTAAAATGTAGTTTATTTATGTGATGGCAAGCTGAATTTCAAGCAGCCATTACTCCAGTCTTCAGTGTCATATCATCCTTCAGAAATCATTCTGATATGCTAAATAAAGCAGTTTTGCTCCTTTATGTGGAAACTGTAATACGTTTTTGTCAGGATTCTTTGATGAATCAAGTTCAAAATCAAACAACATTTATTTCAAATAGAAATATTTTATTCTAGATTACATAAAAAACATTAATATCTTTACTGTCACTTTTGATCAACTTAACGCATCCTTGCTGAATAAAATTAATTTTTCTCTCTCTCTCTCTCTCTCTCTCTCTCAAAAAATAAAATAAAATAAAATAATATTACTGACCTCAAACTTTCACATTAAATTTACAATATACTATATGTTTTGCAGTGTATATAGGCATGCACAATCACACACCCACTCATAGAGACAACATTTACTGTGTTGTAATCCTGTTTCGGCTGTTTGTGTGTGTGTGTCTGTGTGTGTAGTTTTCTCCTCTGTGCAGTGGCAATAAGAGGTTCCTGTCCTCCACTGGAGCTGACGGCACCATCTGTTTCTGGCAGTGGGATGCACGCACGCTCAAATTCGGGTGCGTTTCCTTCATTCTTGTACTCATCTGTGGGGTTTTAAGTTTTGCAATCTTTTCTTTGCTATTCAGAGCAAGTATTTAAAGCTCTTTTTGTTTAGTTGAATTCGTGCAAAAGAGAAACATGGAATTGTAGCATGCCATTTTCTTTTGAACCAATGTGAAATATAGCCTATGTTTCAGTGTTTTAATCTTTCATTTATTATTTTTGCAATTCCATTTTAGTGCAGAAATGACACCTTTCACCTTTAAATAAGGTCACTAAGAGAATATATTCTGGCACTCATCATGTTTCTGTGTGCTTTATATGTGTGTGCAGGCAGCGTCCCAGCAAATTCATTGAGCGGCCCAGACCAGGCGTGCAGATGATCTGTTCCTCTTTTAGTGCAGGTAGGCCAGAAGTGTCAAAGCTCTTTTCTCACCTCTACCTGCTCCCGTTTTATCAGTTGTACTTTATCATTCACAGCCTGTCTGTCACAGCAACCCATGTGACAAATGATTTTGTTACAACACTGAGCTTGTAGTAAAACATGATGTTTTCAGAAATAGGACGGAAAACATTTTTGAGTTTAGAGAAACTGATCAGTAGTATCTGCCAGTTTGCATAACTGCTTTACCATATGACATGATACAGTTGTGATCTTATATATCGTATGTGATAGCAAATGAAATAAATCTTGTGAGAACATTTATATTTATTAGGGCTGTCAACGTAATGCACAGTCCTGTGTAAATGGCCCCTAAATCTTTCTTGGACAGATTGACAAAATTGATTAAATGGATTGCTGTGGACTGTAGGCCAGTGATAGAATTAAAGTCAATAGTATGGAAATAAAAGAAACAATATTGACTCTAATTCACTTTGTCAATGCTTTTGTTTGCCATTATTACCTTAAGTTTGGGGCTTCTCTAGGCAAATATTTATATATGTGATTAATTGCAGTTAATTTGATTAATTCATCTGCAAATTTGTTATTCGACTACAAATTGTAATCAACTGACAGCCGTGATATTTAAGACTTATGCCCATGATTATATGAATTCATGTGCTCCCATAGAAACGTGATATTAAGTGATTATTTATTCCCATGTTTTCATTGTTCTGAAAGCTGATAGCAGATTATAGAGTGACAGCGGATCGTTTTGGCTTAAATTTTTCTGCAAGTGAAGCTATAAATATCCTGTTGTCAGACAGATATCACAGACTTTTTAAAAAGAGAGTGTTCAGCACTGCAGAGGCTCTTCAAATACACATTACTGTAGAAAGGAAACACTCAGCTGGCTTTTACCCAGATAGACACATACACACTTACACAAAGATAGAAACAGATTCTGGGTCCCTCCTCTTCATGTCTTTGGTAATACATGTTCTGAATTAATTTGAGCAATTTGAGTTTCTTGTTTATAAATGCAATATTGTGATTATTGCTGATACTTGCGGGATTGTGCCTGCATGAAAACTGACAAAACGTTTGTTAATGATGGATTTTTTTCTGGTTTTTATGCTCATTAATGCTGTGTTATTGATGATGATGATGTCATTTTTGTAATGTTAAACAATATTTGATGATATTTCAGGTGGGATGTTCCTCGCGACAGGCAGCACTGATCACATCATTAGGGTTTATTACTTTGGAAATGGACAACCAGAGAAGATATCTGAGCTGGAGTCTCACACTGTATGTAATGCTTTTTGTGTGTTGTTTGCATTTTGTTTGTGCATGTGTTTGAGACTGTTATATTATATTAATATTATAGTGTGGAACCGAACATAAAATGCAATTTAGATTTTTCTAACACCCTGTCTAATATCTCTGTTAACAGAATGGTAAAACACTCTTCTATGAAATATAAAAAAAATACCAAACAGTACTAAACTATTACACTATTTTGTAAGTTAGTAATACTATATATTAGTAATTCTACATATATAATAATAGTATAAAATAAATAGCATATGTACTATCATATTTTATAAGTCTAATAGTTACATTATAGATGATACTTTTATCATGTTCAGTACTATGTATTACAATTCAATGTATGTGTGTGTAATAGGGATGGGAAGGTTCCCCGATTCGCTCGGTGCATCAGCATAAAAAGTTAACGTTGCGATGCATCGGTTTAAAAAGTGTGTATCGGCTACAAGTCGGCATTTGTTTCGCGATGCATCGTTTCTAACATATTTGCATTGGTAAAAAACGATTTATTTATATATAATTACTAGTGGATGCGCTATACTTTTATTATTTAGAAAGTGACCAATAATCTGTGATCTATGTATTTGTTTGTCAAGCGTGTTCTCTCATCATCACCGCTGCTGCGTGAATATGATGAATCACAACACCACGGAGACCCGGGAAAAAACTGGGATTAAAGTCCAAAACCTGACTTGAAATTACATAACAAATCAATCGGGGCTAAAGCGGTTCCATAAACGACAAATTAAGTTCACACAATCTCACTAATTTGTGCACGCTTATTCTTAAGTAGTGTTGTTTTTGGCGGCCTGTTTTAATTTTAGTTTTAGTCTAGTCTTTGTGTGAAGCTGTCATTTTAGTTTTTATTAGTTTTAGTCACGTTCATACTCTTTTTAGTCTAGTCAAGTTTTAGTCAACTAAAAGTCTGAGCATTTTAGTCTTATTTTAGTCAGAATTATCCATGACTATTTTCGTCTAATTTTAGTCGACGAAAACTGATGACATTTTCGTCTAGTTTTAGTCGACGAAAACTGATGACATTTAGTC